>NW_027672450.1:0-83949 GCF_964165515.1 Mesoplodon bidens | reverse complement strand
GCAAGCTATGGGGAGGTCACCCTTACAAGGTTCACTGTATGGTTGTCTGATGGTATCTCCTCTCCTCTCCTCTCCTCTCCCCGTAGGAAGCGGTCTTGTACTGCCTGGAGAACAAGATTTGTGATGTGAACCACCGCGACAACGCGGGTTACTGTGCCCTGCACGAGGCTTGTGCAAGAGGTTGGCTCAACATCGTACGACAACTCCCTGAATATGGCGCCGATGTCAACTGCAGTGCCCAGGATGGAACCGGGTCAGTGGCGGTCTTGCTCTTGGCGTGGCCCTGCTGGGGCATAGGCAGTGGTTCTCAGGGTGTGCGGGGAATCCCAGAAGGAAAGATGGAGAGTGAGTGCCATGTAAGCACACTGATGGTGGAGTCCTCTAGAATGGAATCGGACAGATCTTTCTGGCAAATTTACATAGAACTTTAAAACTCTGTGACGCTCTTATGGACAGAAGTCCCTGAAAATGTTGAGCCTCCATGAATAATCAGGGTTGTTCTCTTTTAAGACCCTGGACTCTCCACCAGCGTCTGTTGAATCTCACTCTTGAACATATATGTGAGTTGAAAGTTGCAGGAGTACAGACAGGTCCAGTGGCAACTGGCTTGATAGGACCTGCCG
This sequence comes from Mesoplodon bidens, assembly GCF_964165515.1. Taxonomy (NCBI): domain Eukaryota; kingdom Metazoa; phylum Chordata; class Mammalia; order Artiodactyla; family Ziphiidae; genus Mesoplodon; species Mesoplodon bidens. The sequence continues at coordinate 83,326 of NW_027672450.1, read as the reverse complement.
TGTCCACCCACATCCCCGGGCCTGGCCCCCACTCTGTCCTTGACCTCGGTTTATTGGCCAGAGGCCCATGTCTGAGTCAGCCCAAACATCTTCCTGGTTGTACCTGGGATGCCACCACGAGGCAGGGCACTGGGGCTTTCCTGACGGTCATAAAATGAGCAAAACCGTAAGGTATTTGGTGGTTCGTGGTTTCCAAATCGCATCCTTTCTGGATGGGACTGCGGACAGTGTTCCTCACCCCAGCGGACACGGGCAGGAGGACTCTGTATCCTCCTGAGAACTCGCCCTGCCTGTCGACTGCTTCTGGGCGAGAGGGTTGATCACTCATCTCCAAATTGGTTTCCGGAGAGGTTCCACTTTGCCCCTAGTTTCTTTGACAAACTGCACTTTTTGGGTTTTGTTTGTAATGGTATAACAATGGCTTGTCGTATCTGCTTCCGTGATGCTGGGGTTCTTCCCCCCACCCCGCCGTATGTTACCTTCATACAGTCTGTCACTATTTAAGTTCATTGGAAACGTTTTCATCGTGGCCTGAGTTCCTCCTTGGGCCATGCATTAAGAGAGATTTGCATTGAAGAATGAGGCCTGAGATGGTCCCTTCACCTGTCCCGTAAAGGGTTATGTGTTGAAATAACAGAGTAATTTGTCGCAGCGACCGTACACTCACCTCCTCGGTGAAATAGCGCGCCTACGAGGCTTGGCCGCACACGCTCGATTTTGCCCCGTGTCCTTAGAAGCAAGCGTCGCGTGCACGGGTGTAATCCCCCGCACCTCTCCTAGGCCTCTCCACGATGCTGTCAAGAATGATCATCTCGAAATTGTCCGCTTGCTCCTCTCCTACGGTGCTGTTCCTACCCTGGCTACGTACTCAGGTAGAACCATCAAGAAAGTGAACCACAGCGAACTTCTGGAGAAGTTCTTAACAGGTACGGCAGAGGTCAAGACACGGTCTTGTTCAAGCATCTAGACGGTGACTTCACAGCCTTTCACCTGGGTTCCCCCTACCCCCACCCCCCATTTACTCTAAGTGACCCTTTACTGGGAAAAGCGGCCCAATGTTAGTCTGTCAAAGAAGAGATACATACTTTGAGTTTTGCGAGGTGGGGGGCTGGAAAACTCTTAGCTAGCCAGGCTAGCTTTTGTTTGGCAGGCTGGGGCGGTGAGGCGGGCAGTCCCTCAGGAAGGCGGGTGGACGCGTGGGGAGGTTTCAGTCAGATACCTGGAGGCGTGTGCAGTGGGACTTGTCAGGAGGTGACACCAGCCCCAGCGTGAGATGTTCCCGAACTCCAGCAGCATTTGCCTCTTACCAGCAGGCGTTATCCTGTTTCTCTCTCTCTCTCTCCCCCTCTCTCTCCACACTGTTGAAATAACCTGCAGGCTCCTGACAACGGTAACCCCGGTTGGTCTTCGGAGTTCTCTGGCAGCTCTGTGTGTGGTGAGCAGCCTTGTTCGTTTCAGTTGGGCTTGTGGGGGTGGGGGTAGGGGTGGGGGTGGTGCTGTGAGCATGGCTTGCTTGGGAAAGAATTTTTCCAGGGTCCTTTTTGGAGAACAGTTGGAATCTTGCTCCAGCTTACTGACCTCTCTCTTGTTTGCCCCCCCGGTTAGAACCAGATGATGAAAGTGGTTACGATGTTTTAGCAAATCCCCCAGGACCGGAGGACCAGGATGACAGCAACGAGGCCTATGGTAACCTATTGGAGTTTGAATTTTCCGAAGACCCCGTTTTGCCGTGTTATAACGTCCAGGTGTCCGTCGCTCAGGGGTGAGCGTGGCCAGCGTGTGGTCGAGAGCCAGCCCAGCTGCTCTGTGGGGTGGCAGGAGTTAGAAATCCCCTTCAGCAGATGAGGGTGGCTGGGTTGGGGGGTGAGTGAATTCCTCACCAAGTGTCCACCGACCTCACATAATGCAGTGGAACTTTTCCAGAAAAGTTTGGGGGGTGGGAGGGCTCCCCAGCCAACTGCCCTCATTGGAACACACCCCTAGAGCCCAAAGGACACGGGAGTCAGCGACTGCAATTGCACAGTTTCAGTCACTAAACTCTTGGGGAAGGGATCCTCCCCAAACGGCTACCATAGGGGCCTTCCAAGGCGCGTGAGGCCCACGGGACAATACTGATGTGTACCCTCTTCTCGTATAAGATTAGAGAAAGCCGTATGTGGCACCTGGGATCTTATGTGTCTTCAGATTTGCTTAGATCGAGTCTTGTCCCCACAGTCGGGCCACTGTGCCCCATGACCAACCCTTCGGAGTGAACACATCAGGAGACCTTGCTCTGCTGTGTGTTGACCCCGGTGCTTAAGGAGTAGCATCCTCCTTGGACTCTGAGGCTGGGACCGTGTCTGCCTTTGTGGTGACATTGTATTCGGGATAGAGATGATAAAGTGTGGCAGGGTATCAGGAAGGATTGTACCACCTCCCTTCTCGAAAAAGCCTCACTCCCGGCAGCATTGAGGGGCGGGTTGGAGGTGTGGGAAAGGCAAGGAAAGCCAGGTGACCTCGAGTGTTTCTCATGCTCTCTCCGTGAGGGCCGGAGGAGAGGAGAGGTCAAAGAGGTGTTTGCCATCTCCCTTGGGTTGGCATACAGACTGGTTTTCCCCAGTGACTAGAACGGGGTGCACTTACTTGGAGAGGGGTGACCTGAGTTGTGGCCAGAGCCAAGGCAGCACTGGGGTGGCCTGCAACGAGGCTGGTTCAGGGGCGCTGCTCCTGCTTTTGTCTAAGTTGGCTGATCCGCCCTAGGTGGTCTCTTAACACATGCACATGAGTCCAGAGTTCCCCCGCTAGAAGTAGATCTTCCGGGCTTCCCTGGTGGCACAGTGGTTAAGAATCCGCCTGCCAGTTCAGGGGACACAGGTTCGAGCCCTGGTCCGGAAGATCCCACATGCCACGGAGCAACTAAGACCGTGCGCCACAGCTACTGAGCCTGCACTCTAGAGCCTGCGAGCCACAACTAGAGAAAGCCCGTGCACAGCAACAGGCCCAATGCAGCCAAAAATAAATAAATAAATAAAATTAAAAAAGAAAAAGAAGAAGTAGATCTTCTAAGGACAGTGAGAAGTGGAGTGGGGGTGGGGTAATCAAAGTGGAAGTAGCAGGCCCTTTCCCCGCCAGGAGACCGGTAGTTCATAGTTGGGAGCGCCTCTCATTTTGCCGGAAACTCAAACCACTGTCCTTTCTCTGGTGTAGGCCTCGTAACTGGCTATTGCTTTCAGACCTGCTCAAGAAACTGCAAATGTCCTCCTGCATATTCCGCTGCAATTTTCCAAATGTGGAAATTGTCACCATCGCGGAGGCCGAGTTCTGCCGGCAAGTGTCAGCAAGTCTCTTATTCTCTTGCCCCAAAGACCTGGAGTCCTTTAATCCGGAAAGTAAGGAGCTCTTAGATGTGGTGGAGTTCACGAACGAGCTTCAGACTCTGCTGGGCTCATCCGTGGAGTGGATCCTCCCCAGAGACCTGGACTCAGACGACGCCTGGTGAGCTCGCCGGGGCCCGCCGTGTACAGTGTGTCATGGTGTTAATCCTTGTGCATATGTGTCATAATACGACTATTTCTGTAAAGAAAGGACACTATGAGACACGACTCCAGTCGGAAGGACTTCGAAACATGTTTTTTTCTTTTTAAACTTTTAAGTCAGTTTTTATGAAGTTGTTAATAAAGTTTCTTTACTTTTCAATGTACACATGCTTTGGAATATGTTTGTTTTTACTCGGAACAATTGTTTCTTTTCTTTTTTAAGGAGAAAAAAAAAAAAGGCAAAGGAGCTCCACACTTTGACTTAATTTCATACAAAGCGCCGACGACAGAGGCCATAACTGTTGAGAGTTGCTTTTGGGGCAAATTAAACCAGTAAAATTTTAAACTCTTCCTCCATATTAAAGGGATTGAATAAATTGGCCACTTTGGTGCACCTGTGTCCTGCGAATTGTCCAACTGGAGATGGAGGTTTAGAAAGTGAGTTTCAGTCTTGTTTAAGTCTCTTCCCATCAGACTGGTCTCGTGATTTCCTACACACCATGTTACTTCCTGTCTACCTTTCCTTGGTGTTGTTCATGCCTGGATTGTCTCCTGTACCTGCTCAAACCTTGGTCCATTCTCATTTGTACCATGGAAGTTTGTCATGCTGGATACTGTCAGAACTAATTTTACTTAAGTTTGCATTAAGGTGCAAAGCACACGTTTTGTATATTTTCTGTTTTTTGTGTTTGTGTATATTTTATGGTTTCGCTTCAAGAAATATTATGGGAAGGGAAATAGCAAGATGTAAAGAGCAAAAAAGTCATCATTCTCTTTCAATTGTTAGAACATCTATCTGCAATCATAATTATGATGCACTGTGGTATGTGTTAAAATAGTAAATACATGTAACGTCCCGTAGGAGCAGCAAACTCTGGTGTTGGTGAGGGTGTGTCATGGAAGTAATCACAAAGCAGGTGACTGTTGGTTGGGGTCCTGAAACATTAGTGTGCCTTCCCTGTGTCCAGTAGTGGTCTGGAGGGGTCAGGAAGCCTGCCTTTGAATTTGAGGGAACAGAGGGTTTGAGGTCCTCTCTCTTCTATTGCTCTAGTACACTGCATAGCAGCAGTATACTGGGTTTACAGTTGACGTTTAAATCGCTGATTGATCATTAAGATTGGGATGTATCTTTGGAAATGAAAATAGGAAGAATCGTATGCTTTTTCTTTTTTTTCTTTTTTTTCCTATATCTGAAAAGGTATGTAGTACTTTGCTGAGTGGTTGGGAATCAAGTTTGCAGTATTCAGTGTATTCAGTTTTAGTATCTAAATAGAATTAAACTGTTGCTGTAAAGTGGAATAGCACTTTGTTACTGACAAGTTTTAGAATGCATCTGTTCGTCAATTACCTGTTTGGGAAGATTGTAGTTAATGATTTTGAGAATGTGGCTATAAACCTCCAACTGACTCAGGAAAAGCAAATAAGTCAAGATTGACAAATGTATAGGCTCTTCATCTTTTGTGTGTGTGGGGTTTTTTTTTTCCTTTTAGTTATTTGTCAAGGTATAAAGAATTCTATCACACTTAAGACAAGTTAAGTAAACGTCACGGGGTGTATTCTGACATGGCATGGAGCAGATCCCATGGCCTAGATCTTAAAGGTGATTTTATGTTTAAACTTTCATGAAAACATATGTGATTGAAACACATTAATATATTGATACAGAGGGCAGTTAATTTTTGTCTTTTTGTGTGTGTGTGTGTGGTACTGTTGTGGCCTCTCCCGTTGTGGAGCACAGGCTCTGGACGCGCAGGCTCAGCGGCCATGGCTCACGGACCTAGCCGCTCCGCGGCATGTGGGATCTTCCCGGACCGGGGCACGAACCCATGTCCCCTGCATTGGCAGGCGGACTCTCAACCACTGCGCCACCAGGGAAGCCCTAATTTTTGCCTTTTGATACATGTGAGCGCAGCTTTCATTTTGCTGAAAGAATATGACCAGTTTTCAGTTTGGGATTCTACCATTTAGTAAAGATAGTCCACTTAATTTTAGAAATAAGAGATTTAATATATACTACCTAATAATACTTTTATGTATTATTTTACTGAAAACATTTATTGTAATACTGTGAAGAAACTATGCCATTCTAGTCTTCAAGACTTAAATGAATCAAGTGTTTATTAGCTGTTGTAGTTTTTAAACTAATAAAAGTCAGTACATCAGCAATTTGTAAATACAGTTTTTAAAATATGCCTTAACAACTTTACAGTGGTTATAATGACTGTATTTAGGCCTAAAGTTAGTTAATAATTTGACATGAAGGCTTTTTAATAGTTTGATGGTGCAGATCAGGGATAGGTAAACTCTGGCTGGTGGGCCAGATCCAGCCCGTCACCTGGCTTTGTAAAGGAAGTTTTTCTGGAACATAGTCGCACCCGTTGTTTACATGGTAGTTATGGCTCCTTTCACCCTACACCAGTGGGGCCGAGTAGTTGCAACAGTAACTGTACAGCCCAGAAATCTGGAAATGTTTAAATTTAGATTTTAAAAATTGAGAACTTCTTTGAGCCTATACAGGGCAAGTCCATTGACCCCTGAGGTAGAAAACAGTCAGGAACTTGGGTGCGGAAGCCAAATGGCCTAGGTTCAAATCCCCTTTCTCCCATTTCATAGCTAGTGACCATGGGCAAATCACTTAACCTCTATGCCTCCTTATGAGGTTTAAATGCACTTATTTGTATAAATAGTGCCTGGCACATACTAAGCGCTGTGTAAGTGATTGCTGTTGTTTCTGCTTGGAGTTTTAATAAGTTAATAGAAAAATGACACTAATGATTTTCCTTATAGAGTAACAAAGGCACTTTGAGTCTTTTACTTTTTCAGGAATGTAATAAGACTTTTTTCATTGACAGTCAGTGTTCCCTGTTACCAAAATTTACTTTATGAATATAAAGAATTGAATGTCTTCAAGACAGTACTTTTGCTTAAATGTCAAACTATTATTTTCCCAAGGCACATCAAACTGGCTCTGCATAGTCCAGGCCTCTAAAGCTTGTGTGCACACCCTAGGTAGCATGTGAGATACATTTTGTAAATATAGTTTTTTAAATAATGCTTGAGACTTCCCTGGCGGTCCAGCAGTTAACACTATGTGCTCCCAATGTAGGGGGCTTGGGTTCGATCCCTGCTCAAGGAACTAGATCCCACGTGCCTGCCATAACTAAGAGCCCACATGCCACAACTAAAAGATCCGGCATGCTGCAACTAAAGACCGGCACAGCCAAACAAACAAACAAACAAACAAATAAATAAATAAATCTTTATAAAAAATAAGTAAAATAAAATAATGCCTTAGGAGTTAGGAAAAGAAAATATTAGAACATTTTTACCTTTGTATTATTTTTAAAAATCTGTGTAGTTTATCATGTACATAAATTATAGGTATGGAACTTTGTGTATATAATTTGTTAATAAATAAGATGCATATTAAAAAGTTTTCTTATGGTTTGCCCAGTCAGGTGTTTGGAGGCCATTGGAGGACAGGATGATGAAATATAGGGCCTCAGCAAAGATAGAATTTAGAACCAATTCCCTGACTTAGAAGATAAGGAAAATAATTCATAGACTGTAATTGAGTTGTCCAACTTTGCATAAGTGTTCAGAAACAGGAAATGCAGTGGCTAGAATCTAATCACTGACCAAGCAGAATCTGGGTCACTGGACTCGTAAACCAGAAGTGACTGTTGGATTTCTCAGGTTGATGCTCCTGGCATATATGCTTGATCTGTGTGTATGTGTAAATCTCTGACATAATAAGCCATACTCAGGCACACCCTGTTTCCTTATTCAAGCATCTTAATTTCATCCCACTAAATCTTTGAAGTATCCGACTACCAGAAGGCATGAAGAAACCTGGGCTGAGAGTCTTCATTCCAGGAGACGTGATCTTGACTGCATGGCTGGTTTGAGGCGCATCACTCTGAACTGCAACCTGCTCATTGGTGACCTGGGTGCAAGTGCTTTGGCAGAATCTCTTAGTGAGGATTTATGGCTTAGAGGGAAATTCTAAAATTGAAAATATTGAATTTTTAATATGAAATATGCTTAGCTTTTGGCATGATACTATTGTGATAGGATTTTTTAAAGCCTCATTTTACTGATAGCTTTTATTTTGCTTTTCAACTTTCTCTCAGAGTTGCATATATCCTTTACAGAAAATAGAGAGTAACAAGAGAACCTATAATTTTAATACCCAGATATAATCACTGTTCATTTTGGCGTATATACTTTCAGTCTTTTTTTTCCTACAAATATATATGTACACTTAGGGATTACAAAAATAGAATTGTAGTATACTTGCTATTTCACATTCCTGCTTTTTTCACTTAATGATGTATCATGTAGTATTGCGTCGTATTGATGTCCCATAGTTTAATCAATTCTTTGCAATTCTATTTAGACAGTTTGCTTTTCCCTGTCAGATACAATGTGAATACGTTGTATATACATCTCTGTGTGCATCGGGATTACTTCTGTAGAATAAGGTACTACAAGTGGAATGACTTAAGTGTGACCTATTTTTAAGACATTTGATACACATGGCCAAATTACCACCCAGAAAGGCTATGCCAATTTGTAGTCCACCCCAACAGTAGATGTGAAGCCTGCCTCTCACAAACACTGGCCTGTAGCACTTGTAAAAAAATGTAAAACTACAAAAATGAGTACCTCTCCATTTTCTATGCAAGTGGGATTACTCCAAATTTTATAACTTTTTTCAATTAATTCAGTATGAGCATTTTAGCAAGTCAGTAAATTTGCATCTCCTACATCATTTTTTGTGATTGTTCAGTATTCCATTATATGAATATGCCACAGTGCACATAGCTTATCCATTCTTGTATATAAGCTTTGTCCAGTTTTTCAGTTACAAATAGTACTCTGATATATATCCTTACCTATATCTCTGACTATTTCTTTTGGTTAAATTCTTAGAAAGAGACTTGTTGGATCCAAAGGGTATAGACATTATTTAAAGGCTTTTCTTACAGAATCTTGGCTTCATCTGATAGGAGAATAACCACATTTTGTTTTATTTTGTATTCATTTGATTGACTGGTGAGGTTTACTGGCTGTTTGTATTAATTTGGCTATTTGGTTAATTATACCCTGTGTCCATTCTTCTGTAGTGAGAGTTTGTAAGGGTTGTATCATATCCTGTCAGATCCGTATGTCTGACTTGCTATTTCTGTGCGTCATGGGGGTGTTGAAAGACTCCAGTTATTTTAATGTGATGGTCCACACAACACTTAAACAAAAGACTCATGATAGTTTCCTTTCATGTAATATTTTTTAATCCCTGTGCTTTAGTGATGATCCCTTTGGTTTAAATGAGTAGGTTGTTCAGCCCCAGAACTACTAGAATTCATGATCAGTTTTTCTGGTTTTTGTCTGACCTTTTACTGCGAGGGTGCTTGACCATCATACTTTCATGATAGGTTTTTAGTATGTATTCTCTACTCACACATTGTTGAAAGTTTTTATTATTTGTATCCTCTTAGACTTGTCTTTTTTTCCTCTAAAACTAACAGTTATTACATTTCTTCTATTTTGTTTTCCCCTTTGAACTAGTTTCAAGTGTGATTTGGAGCTGAAGATCATGATCAAAAGAATGCAGTGCATTTCTGAGCTCCACCAGGTTTTGCTTGTGAGGTTTACATGCCCCTGCCGCCCTTGCTAATTATGAACTGAGATTCATTTTGTGATGCTTTTTGCTCATAGGTTATATACAGTTATTCTTCAGTTCTGTAATTGTAAAATATGTTGTCTGATTTATTGGTACTAAAGCCAGGGTTATCATTGCACATCCAAGAAGAGGTTTTTAAATTGGATTATGCATTATGTGTGTGCGTATATGTCTCTTTTTTTCCATAGCCAAAATTACAAACCTGCCATGACTTGTCCTGTGCAGGACTCTTCCACACGTGAGAAAACGAGAGTTGTCTATATGTTAAATCTGTAGAGTTAGCAAGTGACCTTTTGTCTTTCATCGAAAGCACTTGACCTGCAGCAGTGCGGCCTCACCAGTGAAGGAGCAAAGGCTTTACTAAAGGCCCTTGAAACCAACAGAACTCTGCTCGTTCTGGATATAAGAAAAAATCTGCTGGTTGGTATGTGGTCACTTTTTTTAAATTGATAAACACATAGCAAAACAAAAAGAATTTGTTCAGGTATTGACAGTTTTTTGAAACTTAATGTGTTTAACTTTCCTCATCATATCCAGTTGGCCCTTGAACAACGTGGGTTTAGGGGTGTCGACCCCTATGCAGTTGAAGATCTGGGTATAAGTTTATAGTCAGTGGTTTCACATCTGTGGATTCAACCAACCTTGGATCATGTAGGACGATAGTAACTATGTATTGAAAAGTATGCGTGTGTCAGTGGACCCACGAGGTTCAAACCCATGTTGTTCAAGCTTCAACTGTACTTTTCTAGTGTTGCACTTCCCTTATGTTTTTAGCAGCTAATGTACTAATTAAAGTGAATTATACTTGTCAATTTTTCTTATCTCTACTCTGAATAGAGGTGAACCTAGATACTAAGCCTGCTTCCAACAAGAGCATTCTTTCTTTCCTGTGCAACCTCTGAATTCTTGCCAGGAGTACTTTATTCATTTGTCAGACTCACAAGTAATTTTGTAATCATCTTCTGTGTGCCAGAGACGGGTTTAGGGACTAGGGATAAAGCAGTGAACCAGACAGACAAAAGTCTTGCCCTCATGGAGCTTACATTCTAGTGAAGGAGATCAGATAGAAATGAGTAAACAGATAAGTCATATAATTTTAGAGAGTAGGAAGTGCAAAAGTATCTTAATGTAAGGAGAGTGAGGGAGAGCAGGTAGGACTCCATTGGATAGGTTTGTTAGGGGACAGCTTCACTGGAGAAGTGGCATTTGAACGGAGACCTGAATGAAGAGAGGAGCAAGCCATGGAAAATGTAGAGTAAGCACATTCCAGGACAAGGAGGCAATGAGTATGTAGGCATGTAGGTGGGTGGAGTATTTAAGGAAAAGCAAGGAGGCCAATCTGGGCAGAGTACCGGGTGAAGAAGAGTGTGGTAGGACATGAGGTCAAGGAGCTAGCCAGGGGTCTGCTCTTGTAAAGTCTTGAAGGCCAGAGTAAAGATGTGGATTATTCTAAATGAGTAGAGGGGTTTGAACTGGAAAAAGGCATGATCCAAATCGTATCTGAATAAGGTGACCTGGTATAGAGAAGGGACCTGGGAGGATAAGTAAGAGGAACAGGGGGCTTCCCTGGTGGCGCAGCGGTTGAGAATCCACCTGCCGATGCAGGGGACGCGGGTTCGTGCCCCGGTCCAGGAAGATCCCACATGCCGCGGAGCGACTGGGCCCGTGAGCCATGGCTGCTGAGCCTGCGTGTCCGGAGCCTGTGCTCCGCAACGGGAGAGGCCACAACAATGAGAGGCCCGTGTACCGCAAAAAAAAAAAAAAAAAAAAAAAAAAAGAAGAGGAACAGGGAGACCAGTTAGGAGACTATCACAGTGCTCCAAATAAGAGATGTTTATGGCCTAGGTTAGGTTGGAAGTTTGCAGCAAGTGAAAAGTGGTTGAATTCAGGTTGTGTTTTGAGGGTGTAGCTCTCAAGACCTGCAGATAGATGTGAGGTATGAAGGAAATAGTAACAAGGAGACAAGTCGTTGATGATTATGTGTGCAACTCGGTAGTATCCCTTAGAAGAAGGGGGCGGATGGGAGGAGCAGCTTTTGAGGGAATATCAGGACTTGGTTTGTTATCTTGGATGCCCTGGTTTGATATCTTAGATGCTCTTTAGGTATCTAAGTGTCTGGACGGTGCTCAGACTGTACTTTGTATCCAAAGGTATCCAAAGCCACTTTAGATGCAAAATGTTTCAAGTTGACCTTTGCTGCTGCCAAAATAGTAGCCACTGTGGGCAGTCTGCAAGATGGCATCTTAGGTTTCTGAGGACGAAATTAGAATACACAAAGGGGGAAATAAGTGTATAATTATATAATGTAGATTTCATATTTAAATGTATGGGTAAAGCAATAATTAGTTGGCTTTGGGTTTTAAATGGAAATAGCCACTCATTGGAAAATAATTACTCTAATTTCAATTCATTTTACTTTAGATCATTCTGTGATGAAAACAGTTACCAAAAAAGTTCTCCAGATGGAAGGAGTGCCAAGTCAGAGGTATATAACATGTTTCAGTTCTTTCGGAAGAATTTCTCTTTAATGGCTTGGTTTTCTTTCTTTCTTAAAAGAAAATTATCAAGGTACTTTCTGCCATCTTAAAACTAAGATTTTAGTCAAATCAAATGGCTTTTCTGTTTTTGAAAATGTTGTGTGATGCTTTAATTTAGGTTCCCAGATATGCAGATTGAAAACCTTTTAACTTTTTATTTTCTGTAACATATTATCGTTAGTCACAAATAGTCTTTTTTTTTTTGGTGATAAGAATGAATAGTAGGAGCAGCATTTGTGAAACCAAATCTAACATGAAACTGACTCTTTCTTGTGAGTAAATTTGAATTTTGAAACAGCAAAACAATAAGGTTTAATAAAAAGCAAAATAAATTGTTTATGTTTATGATCTGCCAATTTCCCACAAAGAGTTTTGTGGTGACTTTAGTTATATACCAGATACATTAAAATCACCAGTGGACAACACATCTTTTATTCAGGTGCCCTCTGAAAGTTTTAAAACTTTGTTGACTTCATATCACTGAACGGTCCACTTTAAAATGGTTAAAATTATAAATTTTCTGTTTTGTGTCATTTACCACAATTTTAAAAAAATGTGTTGTTTGAAGGTTTTTGGGTTTTATAACGGTATTGTATTAGCATAAAAATGAAAAATTTAAAAGACCACCTCTAATCCCATTATCCTATCAAGCAATATTTACATTTTTATTTTCTCTTTCCTGCTGTCTATAAACATAATTCCACATAGCTTCAATATAATTTGCCATTCTTATCTTTTCATACTAAATTTAAATTCTGTGATTCATAGTTATACTTTTTACCATTGCATTCACAAGGTTTCATTGAGTAGGTTAATTTTTTAAATTGGTGAAAAATTGGAAATAACCTCAAATAAACTATTGTAAACATCTTCATAAATACAGCTTTTTTTTTTTCTACTTAAAGTTGTATGTTTTTGATTCTCTATTAATCAACTTGCTTGGACAATAGTATATTAAATAAGTTGTTAAGAGTGTTTATGAAGTCAAAAAAAAGCTTATGATCGTCTGCCCATTGTTATTTCAAGAGAGTGATATTTTAATAATCAAATAGTACATTCAAAGAAGTTAAGATTTGTGATATCACACTCATTAGATATTATTATTAAAAATTTATATCCTATGTAAAGCATTCTTAAAATAGCTACATTGACTTTTGCTATGATATTAGAAATGGAAATCTATATAAATAAAACATGTATATGTAAAACATATTAGGAATTCTGTAAAATTAGTACAGAATAATAGGGCATCATGGAATGAGAACAGTTAAACTTTTTTTTTTTAGTTAGCATGATTAAACAAAGTGGAAATGTAACTGAAGTATACAAGCTCATTGAGCTCTTTTAAGAGTAATTTTATTTCTTGGGCTTTTTTTTGTATTTGCCTCAGTTATTTGGAGACATAGAGGTAAGCCAAATCAGTATCTGGGTATATACCTAGATCCAGGTGAGTATAGGAGTGAAATAATGGTGTGAATTGTGTCACATTTATATTGTACTTATATATGCCTAATAAAAGATGGGAACTTTTATTAGAAATTTTTTAATCTCCTAACAAGAAAAGTGTAATTAAAAAAAATTTTAATACAAATGTATTTGCATTAGTTTCTGAAAGTAAAGGAAGGGTATACACATACATACCATATGCATACAAACATTTTTTTTGATGGCAATGAAGTTAAAAAACACAATAAAATATCACAAAATGAACTGAGCTCCTATATATTTTTAAGAGGCATGTAAATCACACAGGATCGTGTGGTGATTATCAATAAGCTACACTCTATGAAATATTTGTCCTATATTACCACATACACTCCCTTTTACCCTGCATCCTAATGCTGCTAAAATATAGTAGAAAGCAGCAGCATAGCACAGGGAGATCAGCTTGGTGCTTTGCGATGACCTAGAGGGGTGGGATAGGGAGGGTGGGAGGGAGGCTCAAGAGGGTGGGATATGGGGACATGTTTATGCATATGGCTGATTCGCTTTGTTGTGTAACAGAAACTAACAGAATTGTGAAGCAATTATACTCCAATCAAGATCTATTAAAATAAATAAATAAAATAACATAAAATACAGTAGCTTTGAAGGATAAATATAACCATTTTAACCTATGATGTTTGTTTTCAGTAAATTCAAATTAAATATTTAAATGTGAATTTTAATATATGGCTTGTTCTAAGTAAAATATTAACACGTAGGTCTAGTTTCTGCAACCAAATGTTTCCTATAAAGATACTTGCCTCTTTACTACTGAAATATAGGGTAAGTCTCCACATTTCACTCTTTCATCCAGTGGGTTTCATTTGGTTTTTTTTGTGTTTTCTATATGAAATCAAAGGAGCAGTGAAGGTTGACAGGCTTATAGGAGGGTAAAATTGACTCACCTACCCCTCAGCAACTTGCAGCCTTATAACTTGTATTGTTTTTACATAGAAAAATTCATCTTAAATTTAACTTTTGGTCTACTTCTGAAGATTCTGTTTGGCAGAAGTCATGGGTATATCTGTGTTCCTGTGTCCTTGAGACTCAGAAATGCCAAAGGTGTTCTACGATTCAGGAAACTTGAGTGTTTCTGCATGATACATAAAATGTATCATACTTTGGGATCTTTTTTTAAACTTTATTTTTGCATTTCTGCACATCTCAATACTTTTGTTTTAGTTAAAATAACTTGTTACTGTAGAGAACTTATATTTTTTTAAAATGCTGGCTTATGGAAAACCTTTGTACAAAACCGATCCTCTTTTTAATGGGCTTGGCATCATTGTCAAGTGCCTTTTTGATTCCTTTCGACGTGTGCACATGTGACAGTTGCTGTGTAGACCTTTGGTGCATCTTGATTCCTTGTTTTCATGCTTTGTCAAACGTAGTCTTTTGGCCGCAAAGAAGCCTGTAAGTAAAGGAAGGAAACACCCTGCTGGTAAAGAATGTTACCCTCCTGAAGCGCTACCACCTGGAGTGTCTGGTTTCCGGCCATTGTGTCCTGCAGAAAGTGCAAAAAGCAACAGGTAACCTGTTTGCATTCCCTGTCTTTTTCAGTCATTTAGAGTTCTTTATTTTGGAACTTGTATTATGTGGGTGGTCTCTGGTGCTTTGTGTAGAGGAAAAAAGGTAACTCACACATGGCTTCTGCCTAATAAGCCCTCTAAGGAAGAAAAATTAAAAGTAATTGGGAGTTTCAAGTTGTTTCTCAAGTGTCACAACAGAGGTAACTCCGTGGGAGTCTTGAGGAGACTAAAATGATCACCAATTGTGCATGTGAGGAAAGTTTGATTAAAGGCAGGTGTAGTTGAGCGAAGCCCTACAGCACAGAAGTAGGAATTTGGATACGTACGAATGGGAAAAAAGACATTTTAGGCATGGGAAATAGTTTAATGCAGAATGGATGAAAAATATGCATTAGACCTATTCTGAATCAACTGGCTTATTAACTCAGTAAATCAGATTTAGTGAGTCAAACTAGCATTACCTGATTTCTTATCCAGGGGATAGCTGTTCATAGTAATTTTTGTCACAGAACAGTAAATAAAATGGTTGAATTATAGCTTTAGGCTTGCTAAGTGAAATAGATGGCTCTAGATGATCTTCAGGTGACTTACTTGGTAGTAATCAGGAAATTGGGGATTAACAATTGCTTAAGAAAACAAAGAGAATTGACTTTAAATAGTACTTGAAGTAGTTCCTGTGTAAAATATCTGTTCAGTTGCTCATGTTAAATGGATGTTTCTAATCCCCACTGGACAACCGACTACTTTTTTGCAAATGGTAATGTGAATTGCTGTTGCATAAACTAGTGTTGAATCTCCAGTGTTTGCACTTGAGTTTCACAGCTCTGTGGTTTCCTGTCTTCTTCCTGAGACACTTAATCGCAGGTCCATCCTCCTCACACAGGGGGGTAAATTAGAGAACGATTAATATCACCATTTAAAGAAGAGAGACTGAAATCTCAACCATCCTGAACATAGGAGCTGAAGGGGCCTCTCAGCAGTTCCGAGAGTTATTACCAAGCCAGTAGGCTGAATTCTGTTCTGTTTTCTCCGTAGCAGAGCCCTCCAGGTCCTTGTTTTGAGCTTATTTACTTTTATACACAATTCTGTATGGATACTGTTCATACTACTAAATAGTTGTATTAACTGGGTTTAACTGGTGATGTATTTACATGAAGATCTAACTTCGTTTTGTTGCTATCTTTTTAGGGGCTTTCCATTCATCAAAGCTCGTGATGTACGTAATCAGTTGGTGGTGTGTAGCTATCATATTTATGATATATAGGGCTTGAATTGGGAAAGGTGGATGGTCATTCTTCTTGCTTTTTAAACTGACAGAGCCTTCCAAGAAGCATTTCCCTCTCTGAAATAAATCCATGTAAAACATGTTTGGTCGCTCTCCCAATGCAACTGTGTAGTTGTGTGGATTTGGCGCACAACTGGCAGCCTTGTGGTTATGTCTGTAAACAAGGAAGCCTGTTTTCCAGTCCGCAAATCAGCTGTTACCCAGTGAGACGAACTTGACTGCCATTTCTGACCCCTCACATGGAGCTGTCATACTCAAGAATATTCACATGTTTTCAAGAAACGTTGTTTGCGGGCTATATGTACAAATTCCTGATCTGAAAGCCAATATAAAGCAACATCTCCCAAACCTCTGCTCTCTCACCAAGGCCACACACATTCCCTCGCTTATGGCCTCGTGGCAAGCGAATACTGTCAGTATCAGACTCTCCTTCCCAGTGGTCTTGGGAGACTGCATAGTTGCTCTGTGAATGGCACCACTGCTGAGGTTGAGAGAAGAGCATTTTGGGTGTCAGTCCTGGCCTTGCATTCCCAGAGAGAGGGGTGTGCACCTCGTTCTCCTGTTAGGGTTTTCCTATGCTGCAGGGTTTGCTGCTTGTTGTCAAAATGATGTCCTAGTGACTTGTCTTCTGCGTGGTTATATAATCCCAGCACAGTTCTTTATGATCTGTAGACTTTTATGGGGTTGTGGCCAGGTCAGTTTTTAAATGTTTGGAAATGTCCTATTGAACAACATTGCAGTGGCAGTGAAGCTTGCTGGGAGAATTGTTGCCCTAGTTTTGGCTTAAGGGTGGTGAGAAGATGAAATTTTTGATGGGTCAGTTTTAGTTGTGTATGTGTATGTGATTTATTTTTTTAAATTCTAATGTCTGTTATTCACAGCTTAGATATGTTGACTTCCTGATTATTCATCAGTCCCTTTACTGATGTATTTTCCTCTGAAAAACTACATTTTCTTCCAGACTGTTTTTGTCTGATGGTGAAGAATAAATTTTTCATTTGCAGTATAAAGTTGATCTGAGAAAAAATGTTTACCTTGGATTTTACTTGGCTTCTGTGAAAGAAACGTAGTAAAATAATATGGGCAATTCCCATTACTAATCCTAACCACGTACAACAGAGGTCTGTACAGTAACATAGCAAAAATAAGTTCCTGTACTTTTACTTAGTCATTGCCTGTTTTACACTAAAGAGCAGTGAGAGACATTTATAAAGAATGATACCTCAGATCACTTTTGTTAAATGTCCTCTAATATTTGGATATTTGGTATCTGGCTTGTGTTGTCTTTTATACAATCTTGTCTTCTTTCTTTGCACTTTAGTGTAACAACTCTGTGGTTTCCTATCTTCTTCTTGTGACACTCAGGTCCATCAGAATTTCCTGTGACTGTGACAGTAGAGAGTCCTTCCTCCTCAGAAATCGAAGAGGTCGACGACTCCTCAGAACGTGTTCAGGAGGAGCCAGAGAAAATCCGTTTGAAACAAGAAGCATTGCAGGTACAAAGTTATCACTTTAAAGCTATAGAGAAGATTATTTTTCAAACGGAAGGCTGATTGCAACACAGCACAGCTTGTGTGAGGGTTCTGTTTTCTCCTCCCATCTGCGTTGTATCCCCTTGAATGGTTCCTTAAGCTTAGACCAAGGTGAATGGTGGACATTTGAACTCTAAGAAACTAAAATCAAAACATGTCGTTAGTAATATATTTTCCTTTGCTTAGAACCTTAGTATTTTAGATTTAGGGAGAAGCTTAGTGATCATAAGATAAGGAAATTGAGTTCTGAATGAATACAGTCAGCTGATTCAGTGCTCTTGTTTTACAGATGAGAAAATAGACAGTTCTAGTTGAACTCTCTTTTTATAAGAGGAAAATATGGCCTCATTTTAAATAAAAGTAAAGTTGAAAAACGTTTTGATGTTGATATTCTCCTTTCCTAAAATCAAAAATATCAAGAAGCTACATTCTATTGCCAAATAAACCTGACCTCTAATGTCATTCCATACTTTTGTTTGTATGGGCAGAAAAGAAAAATTGATTTTCATAAGAAATTTTTGCACCTCAAAATTAATATATTTATTTTATTTCAACTTTAATGCAGAGCTGAACATTTCTAGTAAATAAAGGAACACCATTTGGGGGGGACCTTGTCTTTGTGCTACAAAGTCCATGTTTAATTTTTTTTTTTTTTTTGCTGTACGCGGGCCTCTCACTGTTGTGACCTCTCCCGTTGCGGAGCACAGGCTCTGGACGTGCAGGCTCAGCGGACATGGCTCACGGGCCCAGCCGCTCTGCGGCATGTGGGATCTTCCCAGACCAGGGCACGAACCCGTGTCCCCTGCATCGGCGGGCGGACTCTCAACCACTGTGCCACCAGGGAAGCCCTCATGTTTAATTTTTAAAAATTATTTAATATGACTTTCTCTTCATATGAAACATGACACTTGACAGGTTTCAGAACTGATTATCCCATTATTGTAGGACTATGGGAATTACTCTTTGATTTTCAAAAGAGAAAGTTAGATTTTTATTTTTTAATTAAAATTAATGATAATATAGAGAACTTTTAAGAAAAGAACTTAGAAAATTATGAAATGTTAGAGTAGGAGAAATCTATAGTTCAAGTGGAGTTACTCCCTTTCGTTTTATAAATGAGCACCTACAATTTGTAGAACGTAAGTGGTTTATTAGTAAATGGCAGAGTATGACTAGACCCTAGAGCATCTAACCCGCATTCCTTGTTATTTTAGATGTGGTGTATTCATTTCCTTCACAAATAGACCACGAGATTGTATTTGTAAAAGCAGTAAAAGACACTGGGGAAGTCCAAGAAGTTTAAACACTGGGACCACAGAATAGCAGATTCAGAATACACTGAGAACCCTTTTAGCTCTTCTCTGTTTTGACAAGACACTACAATGATGGTATCAAAGTGTTTAAGTATATATGCCCACAACAATCAAGAGATTTCAACATAGTTTTGAAAGACAGAAGACAGGTGGAAGAGTGTGAAACTGAAGCAGTAAAACAGAGGAAAAGCATCACCTAGAATATGCACAGGGACCACGTGCAACTGAGGAGGATTCTGACCCCACCTGAAAAAGTAGCCCCATGCTCAGGTGCGCATGTAGGAGAGAGGGTGGAGTTAGTTAAAAGTGTGACCAATAGGGGAGCTCATTGAAGGGATGTGTTTGGAGGAGTGGACTCCCAGCCCCGCCCTCACCCTCCTGAAATGAGATGATTTCATTTTGAAAACAGTGAAACTGGTGAGAACTGGGGCAGCTACTGTGAGTTTTTACACCCTCGAAAATTGTGTTTGGGGGAGATCCTGTTACAGTTACTCCCCGCTTCTTCCTGCATAAGAAGCCAATCAATCGTTGACTTCAGGGAGCTTTCTGCGCTCATTCTTAAATAGAAAATAACTGTCATTTGCCTGTTAGTTGAGTAAAGCTTACAATATGAGAGAGGGGGAAAGAGTGCAAACATATCCTAGTAGGACCAGGGACAATTTAGGGAACAGAATAATTTAAGAAAAAACCCTAATTAGTATCCTGAGAGAGGTTTAAAAAGAGCTAGCAACTATAAAATAAGACTAGGGTATTAATGAAAAGGAGAATGGTCAGAAAGCAAGAGGGGTCTCCTGGAAATGCAAATATGGTTGCTGAAATAAATTCAGTAGGAATTTAAAAAATTTCTCAGTATATAAAAAAGAAAGACACAATGGAAAATGTGATAGAAATATGTTAGAGAGGCTGCATCTGGGAGATCCCACATGTTACTATTAGAAAGTCCAGACCCAGAAAAACAATGGAGGGAAACTGTCAAAGGGCAACAAAATTCCCCACAGCTGAAAGTAGACATCAGGCCTCAGATTGAAAATAGTTATGCAAGATGAGCAAGAATAGACTCATACCTAGGCACCCTTCATTGTGAAACTTTCAAATACCGAAAAACTAAATTAAAATAGAATAAAATACTGAGAGGATACATCCATCCCAGAGAGAAAAATACTGGTCACCTAAAAAAAAAGGTTAAAATCTGACTTTATCATACTTGTCATGAGCACCGTGGATCCTGGAAGGCATTAGAAAGATACCTCCAAAGTTTTTCAGGCACATAATTTTCACCCTAGGGGTTTGTATCCAGCCGAACTATCAGTCATACGTGGAGGCTGAAGAAGATATTTTGTACAGAAAGAAATTTGAAAAATTGACCTCCTGTGCTACACCTTAAGCTATTTATAGACATAATCCAGCAAAATGAGGCAATAAACCAAGAAGGAAGGTAATAGGGGATTCAGTGCAGATTGCAGCTAGTCTAGAGTGGAGAGGCTTCTATTGATTGTGTGATTGAGAGCTTAGAAACACCTTGAGGCATATTGTACTTACTAGGTGTTAGGCACTGTTGGAAGGGAGGAGGGAGAGGAAGAGGAGAAGGAACTTGAACTCCAGAGGAGAAAAGGCTATACGGACATAAAGCTGAAGCACACTGAACTATGGTTGATTTTTAACCTACTATTGGTGAGGAAGGGAAGAATCCACTTTAACTTGACACTATAGATGTCCCCCTTTTCAGTGACACACAGGGGTAATAACCACCTATCTAATTGGTTGTCCAAACCAGAACTTGTCCAAACTCCTTACACTTCAACAGTGTAAGGAGGCACTCTAATGCTGTAACATCAGGACAACAGGTATAAACTGGAACAGCCCAAGGTGGCTTGGGGTATGTGGTCACCCTGCACAAGGGCAGTGACACTGGCACAGTATGGAACGAGGTATAGTCTATACACAGAGACACAGTACATCTGCAGTGGGCAATATTAATTTCATTGTAATAATGGCAATACTGTCTTGGTTTGCAGCTTTTATTGTCAACTTGCATGTAATCACAAATAACTAAAGTAAACTATACTTAGTATGTATGAGTATTAACTTGGTATGTACTGAAATGTATTGTGTACTAGTATGTACTTAGTATATATTAGGCTCTAAGTGTTTTTGCATATATTAACTCATTTAATTCTCTGAATAGCCTTATGAGGTTGGTGCTAATATCATTCCCACTTTTGAGAGCAGGAAGCTAAGTCAGGGAAGGAACTTGCCCAGGCTGTACCTAATTTAAGGTTGGATCGAGGCTTTGAGTTTAGGCTCTCTGCCTGTTCTCTTAAACCTTACTCCGTACTGACTCTCAAGTAACAGAAGACTTAACTGCACATAGAACAGAATATAAATTTCAACTTTGACAACGTAACAGCTAGGTTTGGAAGGTAGACAGGAGGTAGAAAAAAGGGAAGATGGTATGAATGTCCTCATTTTACAAAGCGTGACGTTGAGAGAGTTTCTAGTTGATCAACAATGTAGGTTTTTAAGTATATCACTACAAGTCAAAGAGATCATGAGCAGTGGAATACCTCATGACATAACTTTACTGAGCAGTGTGGACATAAGTTAGAAAGTGAACAGATAATGCCTCCAATTTAGTGAGAAAATAGTCATGGAAGAGTATTACTTGGAAATGGAGAAGAATTCAAAATAACAATAGTTGGACCTCCCTGATGGCGCAGTGGTTAAGAAACTGCCTCCCAAGGCAAGGGACACGGGTTCGAGCCCTGGTCCGGGAAGATCCCACATGCCACGGAGCAGCGAAGCCCATGCACCACAACTACGGAGCCTGTGCTCTAGAGCCCGTGAGCCACAACTACTGAGCCCATGTGCCACAACTACTGAAGCCTGCGCGCCTAGATCCTGTGCTTCATAACAAGAGAAGCCACCGCAATGAAGAGTAGCCCCCGCTCGCCGCAACTAGAGAAAACCTGCACGCAGCAACGAAGACCCAATACAGCCAAAAGTAAATAATAATAATAAAATAATAAAAAATAACAATATTTGACGTAAACCTCGTAAAAAAGGAAATCCATACAGCCAGTAAACACAGAAAAGTGTACGACTTCATGAAGTAATAAGTGAAAAGTGAGTCAAAACCAAGGAAACTACATGTCAATCAGATTGACAAATACATAAATAAAAAGTCTGGTAGTATCAGGTATTGTAGACCTGAAGTACTATGGGAATCTTCTACCCTGTTTATACTGGAGTATAAATCGACACAACTACTTTGGAAAGCATTTAGCCCTCTCCGTCAACTGAAGGTATATAAAGGAGGCACTCTAATGCTGTAACATTAGACAACAGGACAACAGGTATAAACTGGAACACCCCAAGGCGCCTTGGGGTATGTGGTCACCCTGCACAAGGGCAGTGACACTGGCACAGTATGGAACGAGGTGTAGTCAGCAGCCCTCACCCCTGCCCTATGTAAATGCACCAGAATAATGGGTACAGCAGGATTCCTGTCCATGACTTGCATTAGCACAAACTGAAAACAAACCAAATGTCCATTAAGAGTCAAAAATTAAATAAATGATGTGTATTTGTACAGTGGGAAAACTATCCAGCAATAAAATTGAATGAACTAGAGCTACAGGCAGCAATGTGGATGAATTTTTTAAACCAATGTTGAGAGAAAGAAATAAGATAGAAAAGACTTCATATACTATGATCCTGTACATAAAGTTAGATGTTGACACAACTAAACTCTTTTGTTAGGGATGCATGCAGGTTAAAGGAAATGACTGTCAAGAAGTGAGGTTGGTGTTTAACCGGGAAGAGGGAAGGAGCTTGTGATGAGAAAAGGATATGGGGGGTTTTTGCGATGCTGACAAGTATCAATACTTTCAGCTTCGAGTAGTGCTTATGTAAGTATTCTCTTTTTATTTGTCACATTGACAGTTTTGTTCTGTGCACTTCTCAGTACACATATCGTATTTTACAATTAAAAACTGCGTAAAGAATCGGTCGCTTCTTGAGTGCTGGATGTGGGAGTGGGATGAGACCGTTTCATTTGAAGCCCTTCACTACTGTTTGCATTCGCATGTTCATTCATTCAGCATTAATTGCACATATTCTATGTACCAAGCACTCTTCTAATTTTATATGTGTTTTAACTCATGTAATTCTCACAAGAGCTCTGTAATATGGGAGCTTATCTCCATTTTATAGATGAGGAAGTTGAGGCCTAGAGTTATACAACTTGTCCAAGGTTATGTAGCTAATGGGTAGTGCCAGGCCCATTTGCCTCAGAGAATCTGAATATTTACAATATAATCTAAAAGAGAAATTTAATGACTAATTATAAGCAAAAAAATTGCACATTAAAGATGACAAGTTTTCATCTATCCAGTTAGAGAAAAACACACAGTCTGTCTTTCACACACGTACATCTTATATGTATGTGTGTGGCAGGGATTCTCCTTATTAAGCAATTATTTATTGACCGTCTACGTTGTGCTAGGCACAGGTGCTGGGGATAAACCTTAATAAAATACACCCCCTATCTTCAAATAACTTGCACTCTAAGTGAGGAAGTAAGCCAACAGTTACAGTAGAGGTTATATACCAAGTGATACATCGCTGATGGCACTGTAAAATCTCAGAAATCTTTTGGAAAGAAGTCTGGAGATAGGTACCTCAGAGCCTTAAAAATGTTCATTTGCTTTGATCTCAAACTCATTTTTATGGATTTATTGTAAGAATGTTATTCTCAATATGGAAAAAAGCCTTCATGCATAAAAACGGTTATTTTGTCTGATAATACTGAAAAGTTGGAAAGAATTTAAATCTGTAAAATGGTTAACCAGTAAACCCACTCAGTGGAATATTTTGTAGCCCACACAAAAAAATCAAGGTTATGAATCCCCTGATTATAGGAGAAATGATTGATTTCAATGTTAAATGGAGAAAAGTTGAACATAAAATTTGATATCCAATATGATGGGAGCTTTGTCCCAGAAAAATCACCCTAGCCAGTGTACAGAAGGGTGGAATGGAGAGCAGATGGCAGGAAGGAAAATTATTCCAAAGCCTTATCATTAGTCTTACTTAAGTAATAGAATATCAAGCAATTTTACTTTCTAACTTTTTTGGTTCCATATGTCCATGTAAGGGACATGAATTCTGAATACTTTGTAGGAGGAGGGTACACTTTTTCACAAAAATTGAACACTGTGTTCTAATTCCCTCCATTAGAGGGAGAAACTGTTGCATGTAATTGCACTTTGATGTGCTATTTAGAACCAGTCAGGAATTTTAGTCTACCTTCCTCTGACCGTGCTGAGGGTTTTTTGTTTGTTTGTTTATTTGTTTAGAATTTCTTTGAAATCAGTTTTAGAAGATTGATTAAACCATTATATTAAAAGTAGAGGAATTTTGCAATTTTTTTCCCTTTTTCCCCATTGAAAACTTGACTGGCTTTGGTAATGAAACATTAAAGAATTTGAAGTTCTTAGACTCTCAATTTTTTAAACATGTTCTGAATATAAAAATATATGTTCATTGAGCAAATGTTTGAAAACAATGAACAACTTCTTGAAGGAAATAAAAGCCACCTCTGCATGTACACACACCTAATCTGCTCTTTTGTCTTAAAAAAGTATCCGAAATATTTTGCCATGTCACTAACTACTCTTCTACATCAGAGAATTTGATTAAGCTTATGCATCATCTCCCAGGAAAAACGCACAGATATATTTTGAATGTAGCACTCCTGAAGCCCATTCATGAACTCTGGTTGAGACCTCTTGTCATTCTTAGTGGCTTCATAGCGCATTCCTACAGACGATGAGCTGTTTTTATTTAAACCAGTCCCAATTCGGAGGCTCTTAGCTTTCTTCTAGGGTTTGGTTATCAACAATCTTATGACATCATGTTGGTAGATAAATCTTTGCCCACATCTTTGATTTCCTTAGGGTAAACTCCTGATGTAGGATTGTTGTTAGGTACCAAAAGCTACTGTCCAGACAGTGATACCAGCTCCTCTCCCAATGATGGCAGGTAATAGAGTTCCTCATTCTTTAAGTGATTGTTCAAAGCAGTTAACATGTATAAATATACCTTACTGTTTTCATAAGTATAGGTATTATGATTGTTTATCACTGCATAAGAAACCAGCCCAAAACAGTGGCCTAAAACAATGACAATCATTTATTTTGTTCACGAACCTGGAGGTTGAGTAGAATATTCTTTTACTACACTCTTACTGACTGAAAACAATACCTGTTTGACTAGCTCAGAGTTCTGTAGGTCAGAAGTCCAGGCACAGCGTGACTGGGCTTCCTGCTCAGATACACACGGAAACATGTGGGTTCCCTCCTGAGAGTGTTAAAGCACGTGAAATTTAAGTGTAAGATATTGAGCCCCAAACGTTGGATGTTCACCATAGTTTGTGTGGGCCACAGAGCTGAAATCAAGATGTCAGTCTGGCTGTGTTAGCGTCCAGAGGCTCTGGGAAAGAATGCCTACAGGCTTCTTCTGGCTTGTTGGCATAATTCAGATTCTGCAGTTGCAGGACAGAGGTCCCCATTTCCTTGCTGGCTGTCAGTCGGGGGAGAGTTTCAACTCCTAGAGGCCTCGCTTGCATTCCCTGCCGCAGCATTGGACTTCTTCAGAGCCAGCAATGGAGAGTCTCCCTCTTGTGCCTTTTGTACTTCAATTCAGGAAGAGTTCAGGTCCTTTTTATGGGGTGCCTGAGTAGGCCACATCCACCTAAAATAATCTCCCTATCTTAAAAGATCAACTGATTTTGAACCTTAATTCCATGTGCAAAATGCCTTCACTACAGCACCTACACTTAGAGTTTGATTGGATAAGTGGAAGGTTTGTGTACTTCAGTAAGTGGTAGTCTTGGGGGCTCTGTCAGAATTCTGCCTATTGCAAGCAGTGTCCCCACTTCAAGGACCGAAGTGTCTTAGTTCCTAAAACTCCTAAGATAGTTTATCAGTGTTCATTTTATTTCAGTGACCTTGGTGAAGGGAAGACTACCACCTCCGTGAGCAGGAATGGCAGCCAGCTTCCCGAGTCCACAGTGTGGCTCTGCTACTTAGTGGTGTGACCTTGGCTGTGCTGCTCTACTTACTCTACTTCTCTGCCTCTGTTTCCCTCATCTGTAAAATAACATGGAGTTAGTGATGGTTCTTTCCTCGTAGGGTTGTTTTATAAATTTATTTTTGGCTGCGTTGGGTTTTCGTTGCTGCTCGCCAGCTTTCTCCAGTTGCGTCGAGCGGGGGGCTACTCTTTGTTGCGGTGCGGTGGCTTCTCTTATTGCGGAGCACAGGCTCTAGGCGCGCAGGCTTCAGTAGTTGTGGCACGTGGGTTCTAGAGCGTAGGCTCAGTAGTCATGATGCACAGACTTAGTTGCTCTGCGGCATGTGGGTTCTTCCTGGACTAGGGCTCGAACCCGTGTCCCCTGCACTGGCAGGCGGATTCTTAACCACTGTGCCAGTAGGGAAGCCCCCTCTTAGGGTTTTGATGATTCGATTATTTAATACCCAGGGAACTCCAGGAACAGTGCTTGACTGTAAATTGCTTTAAAAGTGATTACTTTTTTAAAACATGCTTTTGAATCTGCAATTATGCAATTCAGGTATGCTAAGCAGGTTCGTTAATAGGACTTCCTGCTATAAAGAGACCCACAAATAAAAATAGAATTTTTCTTTCTTGGTCGTAACTTCTTATTTCTGACTTACTATGTTATATGCATATGCCTTTTATGGTGGGCTGCCACAAATTTATGTTGGAAAGAGTGGAATTTAAATAAATCTTGGCAAATTGGATAGATTTTGATCATTCATTTCACTGGCATGGTATGATATGACCAGTAGCAGACTAAACTCTGAGTTCACTTCTGGCTCTGCCCATAAATCCTGATGAGACCAATAGCTGGAAAGGCTTTTGGATATTATACTATGAATTACTTATAATATTGACTCTGTTTGTTTAGGAAACCCTGGAGGAGTGCCTAAAGCAGTTAAAGGAGGAAAGAGTAATAAGACTGAAGGCTGATAGACGAGTCAGTGAGGTAAACACGTTTCATCTGCTTTTGAGAGTGTTTTGGTTTTATTTTGATTTGATTTTAAGCCATATACACATATTTTGTAAGCTTTAAAACTGTAATATGTTGCAAATTGGTGGTATCATATGGACTTTTGCATTTACTGGTATTTAGTGATCATATGATCTATATTCCAGAAAGCATGTTTTTAAAGATGTGAAAAGCGCGTTGTGTGTATGTGTGTGTGTGTGTGTGTGTGCGCTTTTATATGACATTAGCTTATTTCCTGTTCATGATTCTTTGATTCAAGAAGGCACTTTCTGTGCATGTATTGTATATACAGTAACATAAAAGACATGATGAGACTCTCCTGGCAATGAAGTAGGAAAGTGAATCATTTAAATAAATTTAAGATATTGGAAAACTTCTAAGAATGCAATGAAAGATAAAAATATACACTATGAGAATTACATTAGGTAATGTGCATGAAAGCAGGGCATAATCTAAAAAGTTCTATCTAAATATAATTTATCACAGGGTGAGTGTAGGGAGGACTTTTTGAAAGTGCATCCATTGGATTGGCAGACACTCATTCAATAAATGTTGAGCACCTGCTCATGTAAGGCAAAAGGGGCATCATGAACATTAACGGCCTTTCTGAGAAATACGAGAGTTGAGCTTACAGGGGGTTTTAAGTGCGTAGATGCTGAGCGGAAGGGGAAGAGTGCACGGGGGTGAATATGTTGAAGAAGCCAAAGAAAATATTGGTGATCGTACATTTAATAAATTGGGTTCGGTATGATTTAGGACTTTTAAACGTAAGCATTAGATATTTTACTCACTAAAGTTAATTCTTAACATTCAGCAGAGTTGTAATATGTTTTGTTCAAATCAGATTCTATAATTCACTTTCTAATTTAAGGGAAACTTAAAGCAGGTCATTTTCTAATGTGGAATGAGGCTCCATTATGAATTGAACCAGTTAGAAATGTGATCTTTTGTGAAAGATCATTAATAAAACAGTAACTTTGGTTTATTTATATACCACCTAAGTGTTATATAGGAAACTTTGTTGGGTGCCTGTGGGTTTTGGTTATTATGTGATATGGTCTCTGTCTTTACTGGCAGAGGGTTACATTAATTATAAATTAATTACATTTTGAGTGTTTTAGTTTTGTTCCTTGAAACTAGGCAAGACTACTTTTTGTTTGTTTGTTTTTTGGGTTTTTTTTTTGCGGTATGTGAGCCTCTCACTGTTGTGGCCTCTCCCGTTGCGGAGCACAGGCTCTGGACGCACAGGCTCAGCGGCCATGGCTCACGGGCCCAGCCGCTACGCAGCATGTGGGATCTTC
Source organism: Mesoplodon bidens (assembly GCF_964165515.1). NCBI lineage: Eukaryota > Metazoa > Chordata > Mammalia > Artiodactyla > Ziphiidae > Mesoplodon > Mesoplodon bidens. The sequence continues at coordinate 55,054 of NW_027672450.1, read as the reverse complement.
CCGGACTGGGGCACGAACCCATGTCCCCTGCATCGGCAGGCGGACTCGCAACCACTGCGCCACCAGGGAAGCCCAAGGCAAGACTACTTTTGATGACAATGAGAAAAAATCATGTCAGACGTTTTCAGTCTTCTTGTATAGCTGGAACATGAAAATGCCCAGTTAAGAAACACAACTTTCTCTTTGTCTGAAGCCCTTCATGCCCACTCCTTGACAAGCATGATCCTGGATGATGAAGGTGTTTGGGGCAGCACTGAGAATTCTTTTCAGAAGTTCCATGCTTTCCTGGTTCTCCTTAAAGATGCTGGGTTAGTTCATTTCTCTTCATGGCCTTCTTCTCTTTGCGACTCTAATGGTAGTTTGCTGAGGAACTGGAGCAATTTTCATCACTTACGTGGCTATATTTAGCCAAATTTAGTGTAATTATAGGTAATATAGTTGACGTTTTAAAATGAGGAATTAAATTTTTTAAGAAATGCAAATAGGGAAGCCTGCTTTGGTAGAGTGGGGAGCCCATTATAAAAGAGTAACCTGTAGACAGAGTAATTAGTAGGTATAGTTGTTTTGTAAAGACTAAATTAAAGGCAGTTTTCATTGAAAATATTCGGGAATGCATAAGAATTTTCCTATCTTTCACTTCTTTTGCTTGTTTGATAAGTTTGAATTAAAGTTATCTTTGCCTTAGACATAAAAATGATTATTAATCTTCAGGGGAGATATAGGTCAGTGGTTCTCAACCGGGAGCAATTTTGCTGAAAGAGGGAATTGGAGATTGATAGTTGATGGAGTGGTGTTTTGTCAGTGAATGAATTGGTGTTGGTGTTGGGAAGGAAGGAACAAACACGTTCTTGGAAACTGAAGGAAAGGTGGTAAACAAGTGTGGGAATGGAGGTGTGACAGGAAGTGGACAGGGTGCATGGTACATATTGAAGCTTCTAGTGAGACAGTGGGATGTCTCCTAGAGGATGAATCTGGAAAGGGCTGAGGATTTGGGGGAGAGAGAGGCTTGTAGTCTGGAGTAGGATGTTGGCTTTTAAGATTTTAGAAGTAGGGCTTCCCTGGTGGCGGAGCGGTTGAGAGTCCGCCTGCCGATGCAGGGGCTACAGGTTCGTGCCCCGGTCTGGGAGGATCCCGCATGGCGCGGAGCGGCTGGGCCCGTGAGCCATGGCCGCTGAGCCTGCGCGTCCAGAGCCTGTGCTCCACAATGGGAGAGGCCACAGGAGTGAGAGGCCCGCGTACCGCAAAAAAAAAAAAAAAAAAAAAAAAGATTTTAGAAGTATTTCATGATTGTAGGTCTGGGGAAATCTAAACTGCTCTTCTGTGATTATAATAACCTTTGTCTTTTCTCCTTTCCTCCTCTCGTCTAGGCTTGGGCAGTTGGCCACAATGGCTGGTATAGATCAGTCAGATTTTCATTTACTAGGTTGTCCCCCCATGAATTCTCCTGTTAGTAGTCCACCTAAAGAAGAAAAGAAGGCACTTGAAGAAGGAAAATCAGAATCAAAACAGGGTGCCCCATAACAAATGCAAAATAGCCAAGTAAATGGACAGAACAGCACTTAATGATTCTAAGAGTGATTAGCAAAAAGGAAATGACCAAGTCAGGGAGAAAACAATAATGATCAGTCTCTAATAATTCACATGCTCGGGAGCTAGAAGACTCTGGAGTCCTTTCCAAATCTGAGATTAGTAAATGTGTGCCCATTTCATGATACTGTACTTTTGTAAATAAGGAGTCTGGAAGTTCTTGAGAAAATTTATGAGTTAAAGCAAACTATCCTTAATGAAGCAAGAAGACATTAGAGAAAATATTCCAGATTTTAAATTGTATAAATGTCTATTCTGTTCATATTTTATCTAGGTTTCTATTTGTATGCAGTCAGCTTACAATGAAGGAACACTAATGAAGGTACACGGACTGATATAATTTCTAAAATAAGTAGTCCAGACATAGCTAATAGGTAACATATTAGAGTGAATCACCTGGTTATGGGAATGGGAGGGGAAAACCTGTCAGCTTTTCCTCTAGCCTTACTTGGAGCCCCCATCAGCCCATCTCAGAGCGGTCTTGGGAACTGACAGCTTGAGAACACAGTCTGGTCACAAACTATATACGGTTTACATGTGCCTGGAGGATAGAAAAGACATTAATTATCCTACAGAATAGGGTTTTATTTTTAGTGAGGGAAAGGAAATGGGTAATAACTACCCCAATCACCAAAGTCTGAATACGTAGCGGACATAGCCTTGGATATAGCTAGGTTAAGCTGAGAATCACTTGGCAAGATATAATTACAAAAAAAACTGGCTCTGAAATCTTCTGATTAATCAATTGACTGTGTTAATAATAAGATTACAGAGTAACATTGAAGTTTTGAACTCTACTTTTTAATGGTTGGCTTTGTTCATCACTGAATTTTTGTCTTGTCTTTTGTCTTCCCCTCCACTTTCCGAAAATTACAGGTGATGCTAGGATTCCTTTGCCTCTCGACTCCTTCCGTGTCCCAGCGTCTACTCAGGAGGCCTTAGAAACTTCCAAAGACAACCTGGGGGTCCCAGTCACAGAGCAGCGGCAGGAGTCTTTTGAAAATTTCATTGCTAGAACATGTTCTCCTTCAGCAGACGTCATTTCTGCAACTGGAAGTCAAAAAAAAGAAGAAGAATTATCTAGAAATAGCAGGTCTTCTTCAGAGAAAATGAGCAAAGCAGGTGAATAGACCAAAAACTACTCTGCTAAGAAACAACCTGGGAAGGACCTGCATTCCTGCTCTGACTCACCTGTAAAGCAGAAAAGCAAAGGAATTGGGCAAAATAATTCTTTGGTTAATAAACCAATTAAAAGTGAGTCTTCGAAAAAACACATTTTTGTTAAGAAAGAGAGTAGAATAATGACTGTTTCATCAAAGACAACTAAAAGTAAACTCAGTGTACTAGAACAGTCTGAAAGTGATACTCTTGGATCTGATTGTGAATTTCAAGAAAGCATCCATACTCTATCACGCCTAACATAGGTCTAAATCTTTTAAAATTATGTTTTTGCCTTCAAATTTTCATAAATTTCTTATGTTTTTATTATAGCATATGGTGTTTTCAGTTACTTGACTGGAAGCCATTAGAGAAAGATTTTTTTATCTATACTTTTTTATTATAATGAAAGTTTGGGTGTACTTTTCCTTGTAACACTTTGCACCATTCATTCAGCTAGTGTTTACTGAGGGCTTCATATGTACAGTACTTTTCTGGGTGCTGTTGCTTTCAGCAGTGAACAAAATAAAGCCTTTACTCTCCTGGAACTAGCACTCTGTGGTGGGAGAAAACATAAACAACAAAGCAGGCTAAGGGTTAAAAAGAGATGGGAATAATAAATGGAATAGTTTTACCATTTGGTTAAACATCAAACTATTATAAATCACACGGCCAGAAGCCATTGACATATTTTAATTCATAATAACCAGAGAGCCTCAAACATTTACCAAGGCACTTAACCGTGTTTATGGATTACAGCAACGCTCTGAGGTAGGGAACTCTTACCATCCCCATTTTATAGATGAACAGTCTGAGGAGACATTATGTGAGTTGCCCAGAATTACACAGCTATAAGTAAGTGGGAAGTTGCAATGTGACCCGAACCCATGCTCTTTTTTTTTTTTTAATGTATGGACTTTATTATCTTTCATTTGTTTCTGATTTATGTGAATTTTTTCTTTAAAGATTTTTTCTGATGTCAACCATTTTTAAAGTGTTTATTGCATTTGTTACAGTATTGCTTCTGTTTTATATTTTGGTTTTTTGGCCTCAAGGCATGTGGGATCTTAGCTCCCCAACCAGGGATTGAACCCTCACCCCCTCCATTGGAAGGCAAAGTCTTAACCACTGGACCACCAGGGAAGTTCCCCTTATGTGACTATTTTTCTGGCAATTTTTTTAAATTTTATTTTTTATTGACATACACTTGAATTACAGTGTTGTGTTAATTACTGCTGTACAGGAAAGTGACTCAGTTACACATTTATGTACATTCTTTTTCATATTCTTTTCCATTACGGTTTATCACAGGATATAGAATATAGTTCCCTGTGCTCTACAGTAGGAACTTTTTGGGTTTTTTTTAAATACATGCACTTTTTAAAAATAAATGCATGTATGTATGTATTTTTGGCTGTGTTTGGCCTTTGTTGCTGCACGCGGGCTTCCTCTAGTTGAGGTGCACATGGTTCTCATTGTGGTGGCTTCTCTTGTTGCAGAGCACGGGCTCTAGGTGCCTGGACTTCAGTAGTTGTGACATCCGGCTTAGTTGCTCTCTGGCATGTGGGATCTTCCCGGACCAGGGCTTGAACCCATGTCCCCTGCATTGGCAGGCGTATTCTTAACCACTGCACCACCAGGGAAGTCCCACGTAGGACCTTTTTGTTTATCCATCCTGTATATACACCAGTTTGCATCTGCTAATCCCAAACTCCCAATCCAACCCTCTCCCACCCCCTCCTCCTTGGCAACCGCCAGTCTATTCTCTATGTCCTTGGTTATGTTTCTGTTCACACATAGGCTGTAACCAGGCTCTTAATTACTTTGTTATCCTGTTTCCTTGTTAAGAGAAGAAGGGTTTAAGGAAGGCACTGAGAGAAGCCAGTGACCACTAGAAGTGCAAAAACAGTGGGGCTGTCAGAAAGCACACCTGTCTCCTTCCCCCATCGTGAGCAGAATTTTTAAATGGCAGAGTATGTAAGAGTATGTGATGACATCTCTGGATTAAATTATGTCTCCCTGGTAAAACATGTACAGATAAGTCTTTAGTTCAATCAGAGTGAAAGGTGAGATCAGAGAAAAGCTGGAGTGTCAGATTTCTTGTAGAAGGTCCTGCCTGATTGTTACTAAGAGGGCTACTACAGTACTAGTTAGTTCATTAGTCATGGGTTGAGTGTTAGAGGAGTGAAACAATGAGCAAGATGTAGTGTTGGCCCTTTAGCAGTGGAGTCAGAGGGGAAGACGCACAGCAGATGTCTCATCCTGAACGTGACATGTTGTGACGGGCATATTTAGGGCGTTTAGTCAGTGTGGAAGAAGAGGGGGAGCCGTGAGGCAAAGAAAAGTCATCAAAAGAGGCAGTCCCTAAGCTAAGTCTTAAAGGACTCGTGAGAAACTGGTGAGTCAGCTGGTGAAAGGCAAGGATACTCAAGGCAGAGTGGACAGCGGAAGTCCAGAGCCGTGAGTGTGCGAGGGGTGTGTTACAGAGCCACAGGCACAGGCTCTGGAGGATCAGTGCAGTGTCCCCAGGCAGCGGCAAGTGCCCCTAAAGGAGGCAGCGAGGAGGAGGAGAGCAGGTCTTAAGCATCCATGTGCGTGGAGCTGGTTTCCTCAGAAAATAGCTAAGAATGGAAAGGACAAGTTCAGGTGGCATTTTAGACCACTGACGTCAGTATGGATGAGGAATCTGAAGAAGCCTGGAGATAATTATGCCCCACTCTTCTGAGGAGCAGTGCTTTATATTTTCAAGTGGGATTTTCACGCTGCCACCTCCTCTCCTATCCCTACTGAAAGGTTTATAGGCCGGCAGAAGGGAGAACCTGGCTTAAGTAGAGTTAATCAGGTTTCTTTACTGTACAGCTTCTCGGGGCTGCTGTAGGCTAATGTTCATTCTGGATCGTCACAGCAGGCGTATGGTACACAGCCATCCTCAAAGCTATTTGACCCTAGAGTCCTTTTTTAATAGAATGTCTAACAACTGGTTCCACCGAACAGCAATTTCGTAACTTCTAGACCAGGTAATAGCAAGAAGAAAGGGGTCTGAAATAAGGTATAGATGAAGGGAGGAAATAAGTTCTAATTGTATTTAGGAAATTACCAGCAAGACTTGACCTTGGGAAGTAAGGAAGAAGTAGGAGGCGGAGGCTGAACCCCCATCTGTGTGACTAAGGTTGGGTGGTGGTATCATTGAGTTTGGAAATAGGGGATAAAGAACTGAAGTGGGGAAAAGACTTTAGTTCTGGACATGTAGAATTTTGAAGCACCTGTAGAATTCCGAAGACAAACTGGTAGATAACTGGACATGCACGTGAAGACATGGAAAGATAAAAATTTGAATGTCCTCAGCACATATCAGCAGTCATTAAAATCATGAAAATGGATGAGATTTCAGAGAATTGTGAGTCCTGACAACGTTTAAGTGATAAGCAGAGAAAGAATTCTGGGAAGGAGAGAGGTGACAGAGATTCAAGAAGGAGGAAGGAGATGCCAGCGTCGTCCTTCAGAGACTGTGAGTGTCCATTGGATTTGGGCAGTTAGGTCCCCAGTGACCTGAGAGCAGTGCAGGGAAGTGGTGGACAAAAAGCCAGATGGCAATAAACTGAGGGTGTAGGGCTGCCTGTCGGGGCCAGGCGGGGCTAGTGAGGACAGTGGGAAGAGGCTGCTCTCAAGGAGTGTGGATGAAAAGAGAAAATGATGAGCAAAAAAGAATTTTTTAGAATGAGAAGGACTTCTATTTTACATGTTGAAATGAAGGAACCAATAAAGGAGATCCTGAAGATGTAGATAATAATTTAGAGAATTGGGGAAACACGGACATATGAATAAGAAAAAAACCTTGCACAGTATATAAAAATCACTTGTATCCTTCGAGCTGGATGGATACTGGTAAGTTTGGGAGGAAATAAAGGTAAGAAGAGATAGAAGTTAAAGAAGTTTATACTGATAGCCTCAGTTTTCTTTGACAAAGATTTTTCAGAGACACATATATACACATACATAATTACCGTTCGAAAATTCTTTCATAGTTACATGTTTTATTAATCATGTCTGAGAAAAGTCACTGATTTTCATTTTGTACAGCATTATCTTGTAAGGACAAGATACAGTGACAACTTCCATGCTTTTTGCATATCGGAGCTGACACTGAAAGTATCTGCATAATTGAATTTTCACTTCTTATTTATAATAAGTTTATCCTTAGGAGAATACTTTCATAGTGTTTGATCACAGATGAGTTTGGGCATTGCTATCACTCAATAATGTGAAGCATCTGTCAGGTTCTCTCCTACACTATATATTCATATTTTGTCCGTTAAGCAAATATTTATTGGCGGCCTGTGGGAATAAGATACACCTAGGTCCTCTTTCCTTGGTATATTCACAAAAGCCTCTGAAACTAAATTTCCAAGTCAGGCCATACTAAGGCCTGGCATAATAAGTTTTCATTGTTAACAGTTTTTTTGTGTTTGTGGGGGTTTTTTGTTTTTATTTTTTTGAAGCAAGGATAAGACACTGTCTTAACTCAGTAGTTGTCCATTCATTAATAAGTCAAAGAAGACATTGATGAAGCATGGTGTTTTGAATATCCTTTCCACAGAATAGGTAATGGGCCATCCTGAAACTCTGGTGAGATGCTTATCATTTTCAGATTTTGGAGTGGCTGAGAAAACCCTATTACACCTTGAATTATCACTAGAAACATGAATTCAGCCAAATAAAAACAGTGCCTCTGCCTACTGAGGTGGTCAATTTCCATCTCAACAAAAGTGACCATTTCCCCTTTAGATTAAAATCAAGAAAATCCCCTCTGTCCAGGATGCAATAATGGGGTGCACAAAAGAGGAAAACTGAAGCTATTCCCTCTTTACACCTGAACAGTGAATTCATTCTGATATCAAATATTTGTTATGATTCTGTTATGACCAGGTGCTTTATTGTTTAGAGATCAAGTTACTGTTCATTCTTGGTAAGTAAGAAAAATCCACGTTTTAGGACTCTGAATAGTAACTTTATATATATTATATATATATATATATATAAAATAAATATGTATATTATATGTAATATATATTCCATCTATTCAACAAAATTGTAACTTCCATCATCTCTTACGAATGATGAACTGTATTCACTCTTTGGAAAGGGCTTATAGGGAATTAAAGTCTCCATATACTTTTTATATAAGACCGTGGAAACCAAATTCTCAACTGGGAGCAAACTTAGGTTTTGCTATGAAGGTTTATGCTTGCCTGGCCTTAGAGTGGTAGGCTAGGAACTCAAGTTTTCTTCCTCTAAGTTACTTTCATTGATGCCACCCTGAAAAAATTTGGAGGGAGTGTTTTTGAAATAGCTTTATCTCAGTAACCCTTTAAAAATGCTTCAGGGTATGGGGAACATAACTGTCAAAATGTTCAAGCAACTCTTGTTGATTTAAGTGTAATTGATCAGGAGCAATACAGGAAGGAGCTGGGTACAAAAGACAAAAGGCGTGTGGCTATTTCATGTATTGTTTTTGGCTTATTGTACAAAACAGAGAAAGTCTCATACACTCTCGCAGCCAAGGTCCCCTACTGTTCTCTCCTTTTAGTAGAAATAAAAGAGAGCTCGTTTCTCAATAGCAGCATTCTATCCTTAAGTGGGTACACAGTGATATTCTGATGGTCTCTGGAGCAGAGAATAATTCTGTGGCAGCTCTGACCTCCAGTCACCGGGTTCTCTGTAACTTAGTCTTTCATGGCCAAGGACTATAATCATTATTTCGATTTATATTTAGCATCTCAAAATGGAAAGGATTCCATGGACAACAAAACAGGAAGTGATTTCATGAAGTGTTTTAGTATGGATAAAACAATAAACTATAAAAATACAAATCATCAGTGAAGCTTTTTCTTTCCGGAGAACTATATTCAGAAATTAATGTAAGCCTCTAAGGTGCGCATGTGTGTTTTTTCACCCATGATCATGTTTGTATGTGTGTGCATTCTACTGCTACAGGAGACATGCAAAATGATATCAGATTTGTACTGGTTTCTCCCAAGAACTGTGTGCTCGCAGGGTTCGTTCAGGAAGGTGAGTGTCCTACCACCACATCACAGTCATATCTCATCACCTTCGGCAGGAACAGTTGACACTTTAACCTCACATGCAGGCTTATTAAATTAGTATTACTCATCAGAACTTGCTTACTAATAAAACAAGCTGAATTAGCCACTGCAGAATCATATTTGGAAATTCAATGAAAATTTTACATTTTTAATAAAGGCCCAGAAATATTATTTCAGAGCAGGTGGTACAGAAAACTGTGGTCAAATTTGACATTCATTCATCATTGAAGTGTGGAACGTGACAGGTGAAAATTGATATTGATTTCTTTCCTCTAATATTTGGAAGAGTTCTAACAGGTAAATCAAATGAGATAACAAGACATATCAAGTCTCACTCATTTCTATGATCACATCCTCCCCACATATCACTCCTTCGCCTGCCATGTTTTGAATAATTCAATGCCCATAGTCTTTCCTGTCCAGTGTATTATAAGACACACTCAAGCTGGGTTTCAATCATATTAGACTGAAAGCTGAACATTTTAGGAAGGATTATTTAAAACCAAATGCGTCTTGAGCCCAACAGCCTTTGAAACCAAACAATCCTGGGAGTTCAGTTGGATTCAGAAAATTCAGTAATCCTATTTGATGTATGTTAACCATATCAATATTAACAACCTTCCGCTGGATTTCACCACTGATTTGAGAGCTGAGTTACTACTGGTCTTGTATTTTACCTAGTTGTGAAAGCACTGAGAGAGTTGTTCTTGGGTTGAACTTGACCCGCCTCTGGGAATGCTCTCTGTTCTATCCATCTTGAAAAGCTTTATTCAAGTGCATTTCTCTGCCTGCCTTCTCTTCACTTGCACCCCTTGGTAAAACGAAAGATGCTCAAATATAGATGTGAACACTGCAGGTGCTCTGCTTGGCAATGGTGTCTTTCAGCTTCCCAATAAAAAATTATATTGCTGACCACCCATTTGACTGAAAAGTGACTCATTTTACTGACAGATATCTGGATTGAGATGCCAAAAGAAATAGGTCATTTCAAATTTCCTTTTTAAGTCATAGCTTTGTGTTGCAACACTACTTGTTCAAAACTTAGATCATGAAGGTTCCTTCCTATGACCTCCAAATAATTAAAATGTTCTTCAATACGCTATATAAAAAGCAAGCAGAGGGGCTTCCCTGGTGGCACAGTGGTTGGGAGTCCGGCTGCCGATGCAGGGGACACGGGTTCGTGCCCCGGTCCGGGAGGATCCCACATGCTGCGGAGCGGCTGGGCCCGCGCGTCCGGAGCCTGTGCTCCGCAACGGGAGAGGCCGCAGCAGTGAGAGGCCCGCGTACCGCAACAACAACAAAAATAATAAATAAAATAAAGCAAGCACAATATTCCTAATTATCAATCTTTCTCTTGAGTCATATAGTTCTTGTAATTTCAAGGAAGAGAAACTCAAATGTAAAGTGTTACAATAGCCAAGCATACCAGCACTATTATCTAACCATTCAGCAATTTTCTCTGCCAAGTCACTCTGAACCTTAGACTACTGAGGATGTCTTCTTAATTAATTTTTAAGGTTCTCCTCTTTTGAGTTAAAAAATGGTCACAATTTTATAAGTAAAATTAAAGAAAAATACCAAAGAGAACATCTGAGATGTTTCCATTAGGCATTATATATATATACATAAATTTAATAGATATACATATATACATGCACTGGGATAAATCTCCATCTTCTGTGTCAGTCGGACATAGGTCCATTTTCTTAGGAATAGGGAACTCCTTTCACAATGGAAGTGAGGAAATTGGCTGGACCATCCTTCTTGAAAATAATTCTGTGAAGCCGCCATTCCTTCTAGCAATCTACTACTCCATCAGTGTGTAGTTCATCAAATTCAGGTCTTCTGAAGCCAGGCTAGAAATACAAAGTGAGGTGGACGACTAAGGTAACTGACCAAAAAGGAGGAAAGGAAGAGGAGCAAAACAATTTCCCAATTTCATTCTTTCCCATATTCTCTGTGCCTGACAAGGGAAAAAATATTCGGGTCTGAGTGCCTCTCATTCTTAGCCATTGTTAGTTCAAAGTCTGAGAAAAAAAAAAAGGTAAAAACGAAAATATGGAGTCCAGAATTCCATTAGCGCTCTTGCATGCAATATCACAACTTAAAAGGCCTTCCAAAATGGTGGGATCAACTTTTAAAAATATAGCCCAATCTTTTCAATCTAAACAAGTAAACACTAAAAATATATTTTAGAAATCCAGCAAACACACTAACCACAGTCAAAGCAATGGAAGGCTTATGGCTTACCAAATGACAGTGGCTGTCTACAAGAGAGAGAAAGAGAATAGTCCAAAATTCTATCTGACCTGGCAGAGCTAGGAGGGTGCCCTGGTTAGGGTCTTTCATATACAGTTATTCAAGCTCAGACTTGATCATCTGTCAGGGATGCTACAGTAGGGAGAGTTTTGCCCTAACTGTGAGACTCAGCAAGATCACTTCCAACTCTAAAACCTACAACTTTAATTTAATCACCAACACGAGCCATCTTTAAGAGCGACCTCAAATAACTCCAAATCTGTTCATCTACTCACATATTCTTTACACAGTCAACAGACCTCGAGTGATTACTACATGCCAGACACAGTTCTAAGACCCAGAATAAGGGATAAGAAAGGTAACAACCTCTGTCACTGGGGGGCTTGAGTTCTTTGGGAAGAAGTTCATCTAAATACAAAGAGACACCAAAGATAATATTTGGTTTGATTATTATTCTGTGAAAGAAGTAAGGTAATCTGTTAAATTGGGACTGAGTTAGGCTAGTAGGACAATCAAGGAAAAAATATCTTTTAAGAGATGAGTGCCAAAGAATAGAAAGGAATCAGTTATGGAAAATTTTTCTGGAAATAATATTTCCAAAACATGGGAACAGCGAATACAAAGTCCCTGAGGCAAGATGAAGCTTAACTACAATCAAGGAGCAAAAAGAAGCTAAAAGGTTAGGTCAGGAGATAACCACACAGATTTACACCAGCTGGTCCCTAACTTCAAGTCTACGTGGGTATATTCTTCAGGTGAGTTACATATATATCATCCAAAAAACACAAAAAAAATGGACTCCAAAATTACCCTGGAAATTCTGAGTGAGATTCTTTACAAAGGCACAACCATATTAAAGATCACAGCCATCATTCTCCAAACTCCACTCTGGGCATCACTTGCAGGCATTTAACGGGGGTGTTTCATATCCTCTCTAAGATATTGGGCAGGAAGAACAAACACCCTAGCATGTCTGCACTGTGCACCTAGTGTCTCACAATTGAAAAGTAGCCGGAGCTCACCCTGCTGATGGCTTTGCTGGGTTTTTTTAACCATTTATTAAGAGTCCCACCTCTTTTAAGAACTGGGATATATTTTTTGAGGAAATAAACTACAGGAAAATTCAACTGACAGAGATCATACTGTAGTTGACTTTTCTGTTCTTTGTTACATTTATTCGTTGAGACAAACGTCTGTTCTTAGTCTTTTTTTAATGGCTCTGTTAAATAGAATGGACACAGTACACTGCACATACTTAAAAACACAATTTAAATTCTGAAATATGCATATACCCATGGAACTGCCAACACAATCAAGAAAAGGAACATATCCATCACTTGCAAGTGTTTATGCCTCATTCATAAAGCCCCTTTTTTCCCCTCACATTCCAGCCCTCCACATCCCCAAGTGAGCACTGATATGCTTTCTTTCATTAGAGACGTGTTTGCATTTTTCTAGAAATTTAGATAAAGGGATTCACACACTGAGGACTCTTTTATCTGGCTTCTTTCACTCAATGTAATTATTTGGAGAGTAATTCATGTTTTGGTGGGTGTCAATAGTTTATCACTTTGTTTTGCTGAATAGTGTTTCACTGTATGGGTATACCACAGTATATTTCTTCATTCTCTTGTTGATGGGTGCTCGAGGTTGTTTCAATTCTGTCTATTAGAAATAAAGATGCTATGATGATCCATGTACAAGTCTTTGTGTGCACATATGCTTTCATTTTTCTTGCGTAAATATCCAGGTGCAGAAAGGCTGGGTCATACGGTAGGTGTACGTTCAACTTATGAAGAAACGGCCAAACTGCGGACTGAAGTGACTGCACTCTTGCCCTCCCACTAGCATGTAAAAGCCGCGCAGTTCCTACACTGCCTCACCAGTACTCGGTGTGGTTGGACTTTTCTAATTTTAGCCATTCAGTAGGTGTGTAGTGGTATCTCCTGGGGCGTTCATTTCCATAGAGCTAATAATGGATTACATTGAGCAACGTCATGTGCTTATTTGCGTCCGTACACCTCCTTGGCAGGATCTCTTTTTAAATATTCTTACCCATATTGTTAATTAAAAATTTTTTTTCTAATTACTGAGTTTTGAGAGTTCTCTACGTGTTAGAGGCACAAGTCTTTTCAGGTGTATAATTTGTAAATATTTTCTTCCAACCTGTGGCTTTTCTTTTATTAATAATGGCTTCCAAAGATGAAACCCAATTTATTACTTTTTTTCTTTTATGGATCTTGTTTTTGGTGTCATCTCTAGGAAATCTTTGCTTACCCCAAGGTCAAAAAGATTGTGTCCAAGTTTTAGAGATTTATGTTTTGATCTACATTTAGTTAATTCTTTATATGGTGTGAAGTAGGGATCAAAGGTCATACTTTTGCATATGGTGAACTAGGCACTATATCCATGTACGACATGCTTCCAGCACCATTTGTCAAGAAGACTATCCTTTCTCCTCAAAATTGGCTTTGCACCTCTGTTGAAAAATCAATTGTCCTTATATGTGTGGATATGTTCCTGGGATCTACATTCTATTTGATTGACCTATTATATCTGACTCTTGGTTATAATATATTCTTTCACTGATTTCTTTTCACTTGCTCATGTAAATAGTCTCCCAGTAATATAGCCTTACCATATGACTGGACATACCTAGATATACCTGAAATGCATTTGATAAATCGATGGAACTTGCACTCAAACTAGGGTTACTTTCCAAAAACTCTTAAAATGTTGAGGTGTAAAAACGATGTACTCTACAGCCTTCCTGCCTCAACCAAGTGTATGTTAACACATCCCCACACAAGCTATTTTGCATGTGTATGGGGCTGTAGAGTCTGGGGAGTATGAGAGTGGTATGTGCTGTCTATCCCAAAAGATCATCATAGGAGGCAAAGGAAACATTAAGGAAGTAGATAAGAATAGTCAAATGCCGAATGTTAACATATTTCTTATGCGTTTTTAATATTTACATTGAGATAAATAAGTAAATTATTATAAAATAAAATACAAAACTTTAGAGAAGATTTCAAAATGCTCTTTTTTGCCAGATGCAACAAGATACTAGGAATAGAGGGATTTTCTGGAACCGGCTTATCTTTCCTTTTCTTATCACCATCGAGTGATGGGGTTGTATTTTATTCAGTGTATTGTACATGTGGGTGTGAAGAAGATGGAAGTTGTCTCAAAAAGAGAAATGAGCAAAGAATATATGTCGTCAACTTGTCTAAAACACTTTTTCATGTTCTGACTCATTTTTCTTTGTATTGGCATTTCAAGGCATTTTGTTTTTTAGTGACTATTAAAAAACCTTGATAATTTCAGTGAAATCCCATGAAGATAATATAAACAACAGTAATGGAAAATGAAAAGATGATAATAGCAACCAGCACTGTGCTATTTCTTGTCAGTGTTCTTTGCTATTTAGAATAGTAACAAATCCCATATTAATTTGACTTTTTGAACTTTGGCCTTTACTTTGGTGGAAGAAATTCCTTACACTTTGCTTATTATCTGTTTGCAATTAAAAACAATTAATGACCATACTTTGATATGATCATCTTAGAGTTGTATAGAGGGAGGATAGTTATGCAACTATTTATATATCTATGGGTTCAAGGAAGTTTAAAGGCTTGATATTTTTATCCTGTGGAAAGTAGCCTCCTTTCCCAGAGGGAAATGAACATATACATGTACTTAATGTAGTTTAAACTAAAGCAACACCTGTTCGTAGAGGCACCTTCTATTCCAGGTATGTTTAGGTATAGGGAAGGGGAACAAGAGCTATAACACATAATTTTTGTGTATAAGAAGTTTACAGGGGCTTCCCTGGTGGCACAGTGGTTGAGAGTCCGCCTGCTGATGCAGGGGACACGGGTTTGTGCCCTGGTCCGGGAGGATCCCACATGCCGCGGAGCGGCTGGGCCCGCGAGCCATGGCCGCTGAGCCTGCATGTCTGGAATCTCTGCTGCGCATCTGGAGCCTGTGCTCCGCAACAGGAGAGGCCACAACAGTGAGAGGCCCGCGTACCACAAAAAAGAAAAAGAAAAAAAAAAGTTTACAGTTTAGGGGGGTTGAGGGCACTCAATGACTCAATGCGGATGAGCCTGATGCAGGTTACGAAAAGGTCACCCTTGAATAAACTCTGCTTTAGGAAAGACCAGCCTACTCTTATTCTGTTAAACTCTTTAATGTGGTGCTCAATATACCTGAATATCAATGTCAAAGGCCACTTTAGAAATGTTTCCAGGGGTGCTAACAGCCAACAAGTTAATATGATTCCTATACACTTAACACAACTCACCAGAGGTCTTGAATTCGGTGAGCATATTGGCCTCCTTTAAGAAAGATCACCCGTGAAACTTCGAATGCTAAGTGCTAAGAGAATGAAGTAAGTAATAAGTGATATTCAGGTTCAGAGGCGGAAGAGAAAAGACGTCTCACCTTGAGTAGAACATTTTGTTGGATTCTCCAAAGTGGCAAACAATAAGGAGAACACTCAATAACTAAGACTGAATAAGTTGAGAAATAAGATGAAAGCCTAAGATGGAGGTCAAAATGGCCCCTAGATTTAAGGATACATTTAGGCTGAAAGGGAAACTATTGAAAAAGATGTAGAAAGTGCTAAATATTTCACAAAAAATTATTAGAACAAAAAATGTATTAGAATAAACTTAGCAAAGTTTGTTTGCAGAATATGAAATCAACATACACACATCACTTGCATTTCTGTACATTAACAATGAACAATCTGAAAAAGAAATTAGGAGAACAATTCCATTTACAATACCATCTAAAAGGATAAAATACTTAGCAATAAGCTTAACCAAAGACATGAAACACTTGTACACTGAAAACTACAGCAGTATTGAGAGAAATTAAGGAAGACATAAATAAATGGAAAGACATCCCATGTTCATGAACTATTGTTAAAATGTCCATGTTACACAAAGCTATCTACAGATTTAATGCAATGCCTATCAAAATCCCCTGTTTTTGCAGAAATAGAAGAAACCACTCCAAAATTGATATGTAACCACAAAGGACCCTCAATAACGAAAGCAAACTTGAAGACCTCACACTTTCTTTTGAAATGAAGTTTTCTTGTTATTGTGGGTTAAAAATCCAGTCCTAAGTCTCCATAAATTATCCTCCTAAATTTATATTTTGGTTCATTCTCAGTGACAGGGCTTTCAGTGCCTGAGTGGTATTGAGGGCCCCTTCAATATCTGTAGCTTGGGCTCCTGTCACTGACATGGTGTGGGTATCTCACAGCCTTGGCTGTTTTTACCAGTTTATCAAGTCCCAGATGAACCATGCTCAGAAGGGCCCCACACTTGCTTGGTTTCATGCTCTGATATTGCTGTCTTAATATTCTTAATGATTTTATCTTTGAACTTACGTTCTGTAAGTAAAGTTTATGGGACAATAAAATATACGCATGAGCAGAGGAGACGTGTGCAATATGTGTGTCTGCCACCATTCCTGCTGCCCCATTCACATCTAGTTTTCACCCTGCTTATGGTGTGCTTTCCATGACATGCTTATTTGGTACCCATTTGGAGTCTTGCTGTGTTCCACCAGAATTCTGTGCTACTGGTCACATCCAAGACTAAGTGAAGGTGTTAACAGATGTGGAGGCCATGCTTTCCATTTGAATCTGAACTTACTTCTAACACAGAAAGAAAGTGTTGTTTTTTAAGAAACAAGAATGTCCAAGGAATCTTATCATATCCTTTCTTACTCGTGTTACTTCCCAATATTAGCCAAACAGTCTGCTGAAAAAGATGACATGTATGAAAAAGAGAAGAGAGAACAACCCACAGAACCCATTTAGGACTCATCCTAATCTAGTATGATGTCATCTTATCTCAATTCTATCTGAAAAAATAATTTACTTGGGCACATTCACAGGTTCCAGGTGAACATGAATTTGGGGAGGACACTATGCACCCCAGTGCAAATACTTTCAACAAGACTTTTTCTTTGCAGTTTGAACAAGAGGCACTATATTTTCATTTTGCACTGGAGCCCACACATTATGTCACTTGTTACTGTTAGAGCCCATGTTGGAAAATGGGGCTTCATGACATAGCCAAGTGAGTCTGTCAACTGAATTCTAGAGTTATCCAGACTTACCCACTTTGTTGCAGCAAGTTGGTTCCAGGCAAAGCCAGGTGAGAGGGGCATGTCCACAGTGGAGCAGAGAACTTCTGTCTCTCTATCACCAGACTCACTCCCAAGAGGAAGGAAAGAAGAGCTTAGCAAAGCATGGCCAGTTATTCTTCCCAACTTTGCCCGTCAGGTAGGTCACCTCACCTAGCCAGTGTCAGTGAACATAAGAGCAGGGAGGTTAAAAGTTACACTAATCAAATTCCCTTCACATGCTGGTACCCGTAAGAATGAGAAGGGAAACTGTCACTAATGCTCCCCTGGTGTTTTCAATCTCTTAACCCACTCAACGATGCTTTTAAGCCTATAATTAATGGAATATGGCTCTCCCTTCAGGAAAGAATAGACCTTTATCAGGACAGCCCTGCTCACACTTTTATGGGGCTACTCGTTTGAGTGGCCTCCAGGAACTGCTGGTGGATGCCTTAGAGTTTCATCCCAGAAGTCTCTGATATGGGTGAGAAATTGCATTAATTCAAATGAACTCCAAGGCTACTCATATACAATGATCAGAAACAACTTTTTGTTCTACCAGCCATCCACAACATAGCTAACCATAGACATTTGATGAGGTCAAATGACAAACTAAGATTAAATACATAAAAGCATCCAGTAATACAATTCAGAAATCATAGAAATGTTGCAAATTTGTAAGTACACCTTTGCCAGTATCAAATTCTTCACAGACAAATTAAAAGGGCACACATGACACGCTCTTATGAATTAAGGTTCCAAAGTATTAAATCCCAATTTTGAAATCAAGTTTCCTTGTTACTGTGGGTTAAAAATCCAAAGTCCTAAATGTCCATAAACAATACTCCCAAATGTACATTTGGTTCATTCTCAGTGACAGGGCTTTCATTGCCTGAATGGGACTGAGGGCTCCTTCAGTATCTGTAGTTTGGACTTCTGTCACTGACACGGGTGTGGGTCTCTCAGGGCCTTGGCTGTTTTATCAGTTTATCAACCCTCTCATGAACCATGCTTTTAAAGAGTCTAAAGAGTTACTAAGATACAATTTGATTTTACAGCACTATCCCCAACATTTAAAAACAATCTCAAAAGCAAGCCAATCCCCCACTCTTAGAAGAGTGAAACTAGGCACATTTTTGTTCCCGGAATCCAGTCAAGACTTTGATCAAAGAACATAGCGGAAACTCAATGGCATTTGAGAGAAAGAGAAAGTCTCTTTGGTTTTAGCCTCACTAGAATGTCCATTAGTCTATGCCATTTAACTGAAATTTCTGACCTGCGAACTTCGAACCAGGAGGAAACTTTTAGCTTGACATTGATTTGTCACTATGAATTTGCCATGTGCAGTGCACAGCCCTGAGCATCTGTCACACATGGACTCTTGCGTTATCCTTCCTCTTTGATGACCTTGTTGTTTACACTGCAGTACTGAACTGTTTATGGGTTCTGTCGAGTGACATTACACCTCCAGGTCTGAGGCGTAGATTTGACAGTCCTATGCCGCCATGGCCATTTTCACTGCCTCCTGCTATGGAACTACATAGACCAAAGGCGGCTGCCTTTAGGACAACATTTCTTTCTCCAATATAATTGACAAATCCAGTGTCAGCTTGGGTCCACATGTGAAGGGCGTCACTTGAGCCTACGGTAGACCATATGTGTCAGTGCCGACAAGTTCTATAAAACATGTTTTCCTTATAATTGAGTCTTTGTCTCAGTCAAGCCTGCTTGGGAAAAACTGTACCTGAAGAGTAAGGCAAGGTGGACGGCTGCCTGAGACTTTCCTGCCCTGTAAACTCCTGCACACTCTCAAGTCAAGTGCCAGGTAAAGGTCTCTGTATACTAAAGACCCTCCAGGTGCCTTATTCATTCCGCTCCAGGTATTGCTCAGTCACCTGCAACTCCCTAATGCCCCTTTTCTTTATATCAGACCTTTACTTAAGTGGCTCGAAAGAAACAGCCACTCTCCCACACCATAAGCTGCAGCCATCAGCCAAAATCAAAGTATCTTATGGCTGGTGTAGTGGGTTGGATGGTGGCCCCCAAAAGGATATATCCATGTCCTAAGCCTTGACTGTTACCTCATTTGAAAAAAAAAAGGGTTTTGCAAACGTCATTAAGGATCTTGAGATGGGATTTCCATCCTATATTAGCTGGATGGGTCCTAAATAGAATGACAATTGTCCTTAATATACAAGAAGGGCAGAGGGATATTTGAGACACACAAAAGAGAAGATACAGACACAGAAAGGGGGTGATGTGAAGACACAGACCAAAACTGAGTGATGTGGCCTCAAGCCAAGGAAGCTGGCAACCACCAGAAGCTGAAAGAGGCAAGGGATAGAATCTCCCCTAGAGCATCAGTAGGGAGAGCAGCCTTGCTGACACCTTGACAGCACACTTCTGGCCTCTACAACTGTGAGATCGTAAATTTCTATTGTGTTCAGCCTCCAAGTTTATTAGTCTCCCAGCAAGCACGGCACATTTATACAGCATGCATTAAACGTTTTCTAAGCTTCAGCAGTTTACTGCACAAACCTAAATATTTTCAAACAGTCAAAGGTTTCAACATCCCACCATACATTAAAGACCAAGGCAGTAGACTACCTTCCTTGGCAGTAACAAAAGATTTTCCACATGGACATTTTCCTCTCCAAAATGTCTGCTCCTTTCTTTTTATTTCTCAGTGTTCCCAGGTAATGCACCAAGTGTCAGGAACTTCTAATTACCTTTCAGCAAGTACAATGCCTTAATTCCATTTGGTTTGGAATAAATTAGGAAATAAGATAAAAGAGAAAAGATGGAGGGCCGAATATTCCTGTTACTCTTGATAACCCTGGCTTGAGAATCCAGTTTGAATGAAATGATCACATAACTGAACCGCAGAATTGGGCAGATTTACTAACTAGTGATACACAGAATGAGAGAAACAGAAGACACTCACACTCTCAAGGGAGAGAACAGAATTAGTCAAGACAAGCATGCTCACTTAATTCTTTTCAAGCTTTCTATATGTCACTTGATCACCCTGGGGCAGAGTCAGTAAAAAAGCAGCGCTGATAGGACCCTACGAGCTCTCTTGACAGGACTGAAACATCAGGAGCAGGAAAGCAACATTCCCTCACTCCCCACCACCGCCACCCCCAGCAGTAAAAATATGATCATCCACATAGACAATGTAAAGAAATCAGAAACTACGCTAACTCTGATTCACTCTTAGTATACCAACAGCTAATCGGGAGCCTTGTGAAAAAACATCTTGATTAGTTGCTAATAAAACTCCTTAGGGGCCTGGGGGAAGATGGCGGAAGAGTAAGACACGGAGATCACCTTCCTCCCCACAGATACACCAGAAATTCATCTACACGTGGAACAGCTCCTACAGACCACATTCTGAACGCTGGCAGAAGACCTCAGACCCCCCAAAAGGCAAGAAACTCCCCATGCACTCTGGGTAGGGCAAAAGAAAAAAGAATAAACAGAGACAAAAGGATAGAGACGGGACCTGCACCAGTGGGAGGGAGCTGTGAGGCAGGAAAGGTTTCCACACACTAGGAAGCCCCTTCAAGGGCAGAGACTGCAGGTGGCAGAGGGGGAAAGCTTGGGAGTAGCGGAGGAGAGCACAGCAACAGGGGTGCGGAGGGCAAAGCGGAGAGATTCCCGCACAGAGGATGGGTGCCGATCGGCACTCAGCAGCCGGAGGCTTGTCTGCTCGGCCACCGGCGCGGGCGGGGCTGTGAGCTGAGGCTCGGGTTTCAGGTTTCTGTCGGGAGCACAGGGAGAGGACTGGGGTTGGCAGCCTGAACACAGCCTGAAGGGGTAAGTGCACCACGGCTGGCCGGGAGGGAGTCCGGGAAAAAGTCTGGACCTGCCGAAGAGGCAAGAGACTTTTTCTTCCCTCTTTGTTTCCTGGTGCACGAGGAGAGGGGATTAAGAGCGCTGCTTAAAGGAGCTCCAGAGACGGGCGCGAGCCGCGGCTAAAAGCGCGGACCCCAGAGGCGGGCGTGGGATGCTGGGGCTGCTGCTGCCACCGCCAAGAGGCCTGTGTGCGAGCGCAGGTCACTGTCCACACTCCCTTTCCGGGGAGGCTGTGCAGCCCGCCACTGCCGGGGTCCCGGGATCCAGGGACAGCTTCCCCGGGAGAGTGCACGGCACACCTCGGGCTGGTGCAACATCACGCCGGCCTCTGCCGCCGCAGGCTCGCCCCGCACTCCGTACCCCTCCCTCCCCCAGGCCTGAGTGAGTCAGAGTCCCCGAAGCAGCTGTTCCTTTAACCCCATCCTGTCTGAGCGAAGAACAGATGCCCTCCGGCGACCTACATGCAGAGGCGGGGCCAAATCCAAAGCTGAGCCCCGGGAGCTGTGCGAAGAAAGAAGAGAAAGGAAAATCCCTCCCAGCAGCCTCAGAAGCAGCGGATTAAAGCTCCACAATCAACTTGTATCCTGCATCTGTGGGATACATGAATAGACAAGGAATCATCCCAACTTGAGGAGGTGGACTTTGAGAGCAAGATTTATGATTTTCTCCTCTTTTCCTCTTTTTGAACAACACAATAAGTGAAATTAAAAATACTCTAGATTGGATCAATAGCAGAATAACTGAGGCAGAAGAACGGATAAGTGACCTGGAAGATAAAATAGTGGAAATAACTACTGCAGAGCAGAAGAAAGAAAAAAGAATGAAAAGAACTGAGGACAGTCTCAGAGACCCCTGGGACAACACTAAACGCACCAACATTCGAATTATAGGGGTTCCAGAAGAAGAAGAGAAAAAGAAAGGGACTGAGAAAATATTTGAAGAGATTATAGTTGAAAACTTCCCTAATATGGGAAAGGAAATAGTTAATCAAGTCCAGGAAGCACAGAGCGTCCCATACAGGAAAAATCCAAGGAGAAACACGTCAAGACACATATTAATCAAACTGTCAAAAATTAAATACAAAGAAAACCTATTAAAAGCAGCAAGGGAAAAACAACAAATAACACACAAGGGAATCCCCATAACGTTAACAGCTGATCTTTCAGCAGAAACTCTGCAAGCAAGAGGGGACTGGCAGGACATATTTAAAATGATGAAGGAGAAAAACCTACAACCAAGATTACTCTACCCAGCAAGGAGCTCATTCAGATTTGATGGAGAAATTAAAACCTTTACAGACAAGCAAAAGCTGAGAGGGTTCAGCACCACCAAACCAGCTTTACAACAAATGCTAAAGGAATTTCTCTAGGCAAGAAACACAAGAGAAGGAAAAGAACTACAATAACGAACCCAAAACAATTAAGAAAATGGGAATAGGAACACACATATCGATAATTACCTTAAATGTAAATGGACTAAATGCTCCCACCAAAAGACACAGATTGGCTGAATGGATACAAAAACAAGACCCATATATATGATGTCTACAAGAGACCCACTTCAGACCTAGAGACACATACAGACTGAAAGTAAGGGGATGGAAAAAGATATTCCATGCAAATCGAAATCAAAAGAAAGCTGGAGTAGCAGTTCTCATATCAGTCAAAATAGACTTTAAAATAAAGACTATTAGAAGACACAAAGAAGGACACTACCTAATGATCAAGGGATCGATCCAAGAAGGAGATATAACAATTGTAAATATTTAGGCACCCAACATAGGAGCACCTCAATACATAAGGCAAATACTAACAGCCATAAAAGGGGAAATCGACAGTAGCACATTCATAGTAGGGAACTTTAACACCCCACTTTCACTAATGGACAGATCATCCAAAATGAAAATAAATAAGGAAACACAAGCTTTAAATGATACATTAAACAAGATGGACTTAATTGATATTTATAGGACATTCCATCCAAAAACAACAGAATACACATTTTTCTCAAGTGCTCATGGAACATTCTGCAGGATAGATCATATCTTGGGTCACAAATCAAGCCTTGGTAAATGTAAGAAAATTGAAATTGTATCAAGTATCTTTTCTGACCACAACGCTATGAGACTAGATATCAATTACAGGAAAAGATCTGTAAAAAATACAAACACATGGAGGCTAAACAATACACTACTTAATAATGAAGTGATCATTGAAGAAATCAAAGAGGAAATCAAAAAATACCTAGAAACAAATGACAATGGAGACACCACAACCCAAAACCTAGGAGAGGCAGCAAAAGCAGTTCTAAGAGGGAAGTTTATAGCAATACAATCCTACCTTAAGAAACAGGAAACATGTCGAATAAACAACCTAAACTTGCACCTAAAGCAATTAGAGAAAGAAGAAGAACAACAACAAAAAAAACCCAAAGTTAGCAGAAGGAAAGAAATCATAAAAATCAGATCAGAAATAAATGAAAAAGAAATGAAGGAAACGATAGCAAAGATCAATAAAACTAAAAGCTGGTTCTTTGAGAAGATAAACAAAATTGATAAACCATTAGCCAGACCCATCAAGAAAAAAAGGGAGAAGACTCAAATCAATAGAATTAGAAATGAAAAAGGAAAAGTAACCACTGACACTGCAGAAATACAAAAGATCAGGAGAGATTACTACAAGCAACTCTATGCCAATAAAATGGACTACCTGGAAGAAATGGACAAATTCTTAGAAATGCACAACCTGCCAAGACTGAATCAGGAAGAAATAGAAAATATGAACAGACCAATCACAAGCACTGAAATTGAAACTGTGATTAAAAATCTTCCAACAAACAAAAACCCAGGACCAGATGGCTTCACAGGTGAATTCTATCAAACATTTAGAGAAGAGCTAACACCTATCCTTCTCAAACTCTTCCAAAATATAGCAGAAGGAGGAACACTCCCAAACTCATACTACAAGGCCACCATCACCCTGACACCAAAACCAGACAAGGATGTCACAAAGAAAGAAAACTACAGGCCAATAACACTGATGAACATAGATGCAAAAATCCTCAACAAAATACTAGCAAACAGAATCCAACAGCACATTAAAAGGATCATACACCATGATCAAGTGGGGTTTATTCCAGGAATGCAAGCATTCTTCAATATACGCAAATCAATCAACGTGATATACCATATTAACAAATGGAAGGAGAAAAACCATATGATCATCTCAATAGATGCAGAGAAAGCTTTTAACAAAATTCAACAACCATTTATGATAAAAACCCTGCAGAAAGTAGGCATAGAGGGAACTTTCCTTAACATAATAAAGGCCATATATGACAAACCCACAGCCAACATCGTCCTCAATGGTGAAAAACTGAAAGCATTTCCAATAAGATCAGGAACAAAACAAGGTTGCCCACTCTCACCAATCTAATTCAACATAGTTTTGAAAGTTTTAGCCACAGTAATCAGAGAAGAAAAGGAAATAAAAGGAATCCAAATCGGAAAAGAAGAAGTAAAGCTGTTACTGTTTGCAGATGACATGATACTATACATAGAGAATCCTAAAGATGCTACCAGAAAACTACTAGAGCTAATCAATGAATTTGGTAAAGTAGCAGGATACAAAATTAATGCACAGAAATCTCTGGCATTCCTATACACTAATGATGAAAAATCTGAAAGTGAAATCAAGAAAACACTCCCATTTACCACTGCAACAAAAAGAATAAAATTTCTAGGAATAAACCTACCTAAGGAGACAAAAGATCTGTATGCAGAAAATTATAAGACACTGATGAAAGAAATTAAAGATGATACAAATAGATGGAGAGATATACCATGTTCTTGGATGGCAAGAATCAACATTGTGAAAATGACTCTACTACCCAAAGCAATCTACAGATTCAATGCAATCCCTATCAAACTACCACTGGCATTTTTCACAGAACTAGAGCAACAAATATCACAATTTGTATGGAAACACAAAAGACCCCGAATAGCCAAGGCAATCTTGAGAACGTAAAACGGAGCTGGAGGAATCAGGCTCCCTGACTTCAGACTATACTACAAAGCTACAGTAATCAAGACAGTATGGTACTGGCAGAAAAACAGAAAGATAGATCAATGGAACAGGATAGAAAGCCCAGAGATAAACCCACACACATATGGTCACCTTATCTTTGATAAAGGAGGCAGGAATGTACAGTGGAGAAAGGACAGCCTCTTCAATAAGTGGTGCTGGGAAAACTGGACAGGGACATGTAAAAGTATGAGATTCGATCCCTCCCTAACACCATACATAATAGTAAGCTCAAAATGGATTAAAGATCTAAATGTAAGGCCAGAAACTATCAAACTCTTAGAGGAAAACATAGGCAGAACACTCCATGACATAAATCACAGCAAGATCCTTTTTGACCCACCTCCTAGAGAAATGGAAATAAAAACAAAAATAAACAAATGGGACCTAATGAAACTTCAAAGCTTTTGCACAGCAAAGGAAACCATAAACAAGACCAAAAGACAACCCACAGAATGGGAGAAAATATTTGCAAATGAAGCAACGGACAAAGGATTAATCTCCAAAATTTATAAGCAGCTCATGCAGCTCAATAACAAAAAAACAAACAACCCAATCCAAAAATGGGCAGAAGACCTAAATAGACATTTCTCCACAGAAGATATACAGACTGCCAACAAACACATGAAAGAATGCTCAACATCATTAATCATTAGAGAAATGCAACTCAAAACTACAATGAGATATCATCTCACACCAGTCAGAATGGCCATCATTAAGAAATCTAGAAACAATAAATGCTGGAGAGGGTGTGGAGAAAAGGGAACACTCTTGCACTGCTGGTGGGAATGTGAATTGGTACAGCCACTATGGAGAACAATATGGAGGTTCCTTAAAAAACTACAAATAGAACTACCATATGACCCAGCAATCCCATTACTGGGTATATACCCTGAGAAAACCATAATTCAAAAAGAGTGATGTACCAAAATGTTCACTGCAGCTCTATTTACAACAGCCCGGAGATGGAAACAAGCTAAGTGTCTATCATCAGATGAATGGAAAAAGAAGATGTGGCACATATATACAATGGAATATTACTCAGCCATAAAAAGAAATGAAATTGAGTTATTTGTAGTGAGGTGGATGGACCTAGAGTCTGTCATACAGAGTGAAGTAAGTCAGAAAGAGAAAGACAAATACCGTATGCTAACACATATATATAGAATTTAAGAAAAAAAATGTGATGAAGAACCTAGAGGTAAGACAGGAATAAAGACACAGACCTGGGGCTTCCCTGGTGGCGCAGTGGTTGAGAGTCTGCCTGCCGATGCAGGGGACACGGGTTCATGCCCCGATCCGGGAAGATCCCACATGCCGCAGAGCGGCTGGGCCCGTGAGCCGTGGCCGCTGAGCCTGCGTGTCCGGAGCCTGTGCTCCGCAACGGGAGAGGCCACAACAGTGAGAGGCCCGCGTACCGCAAAAAAAAAAAAAAAAAAAAAGTTTCCGGATCAACCTGAACCTGATCATTTGGGTAACCCTAAGGCAGGCAGTTCTTGCAGTGCTTGTTTTAGCCTTATAAAAACCTGCTTGTGTTTATCTTCCCAAGCAAAGGATTCAGGAACTAAATCTTTAATAAGTTCACAGAGTGGAAGAGGTAACAGAAAAATTTGGAACCTAGAGCTTGCAATAACCAGCTAAACCTAGAAATCCACAATGCTAGCACTTAGTTGTGAGTCTAGGAAGTTCCTGTATCAGCCTAATTCTCTCTGGAGATAGCTGAATTCCTTCAGTGCTTAGATTACGTCCTAGGTAATGAACAGCGTCTACGGATAATTGTAATTTTTCCTTTGTTCTTTCTCAGCTAACTGTTGCAGCAAATAAATGGAATCTTTTATGAATGCCTTATGGAATCTTTACAGTAGCTGAGTACCGCAGGAGGTTATCTCCATATGGTAAAAAGGCTGATTTCTCAGGGAACTAGAGGGTACTTAAATCTTGGTGAAGTACTTGGGAGGAAAAAAGAAGGAGTCCCAGTGAAGCCTTGAGGCATAGAAGTGCAGGTATATTGTTGATTGTTCCAAGTAAAGCCATGTAGATATTGGCTGTTGGGTCTCCGGGATGCTGAAGAAAGGTGAACAAAGATCTCCAACTGTAAACCATTTCAACTCAGTTCAAGCTTGTGACACAAGGGTGGCTAGGTTTGGAACAACAGGAAAACAGGGAAAAACTATTTTTATTAACAGCTCCCAAGTCCTGGACAAATCGCCATCCTGCCAGGTTTCCAACCAGGCAAGATTGGCATGCTGCAGGGACGAGTACACGAATGATTACCTCCTGGGCAATTAGGTCTTCTACAATAGCTATGGGACCTTGTATGACCGCAGGCTTTAATAGCTGTTGAGGAAACCTAGGGAGAGGTTTAGCTACGTCTATCTGAATCTTTGTAGGTTTGCATTTTTTTATTCTTCTGATGTTAACACTGTCAGAAGTAGCCCCCAAATTTGCAGGCATCTCCATCCAATTAGGGAACTTTTGTTGAACTTCCGCTTTTAGGTCCAGGACAGATTGTAAGGAACATAACTGATCAGGTTCACGTTGATCAGGAAATTTTAAGGTGAGATCTCCACTGGAGGCAAAATGTACTGGCCCTTTGAAGTTAGAAAAGAGATCTCTACTGAATAGATTAACTGGGGCTATACTGCATAGCAGAAAGGAATCTTGGTTGAGATAAAAATTCTCTCTGAACTGTATTAGGTACTCCCACTATGGAAACATCCTCTTTACTCAGAGGCACCTGTTGTTCTTTGAGGGTGGGATTTAGAGTAGAAAGCACAGCTCTGGTTAGGGCTAGGGGTAGGGTGTTAAAGGGTTAGGTAATTATGTTTACAGTTAGGGTTAGAGTTTAATGTAGATTTCAAAGTAAAATATGAGAGTGGGGTTTCAAGTAGAAAGCATAGCTCCAGTATCAACTAAAATTTGGCCATTTTTCATTATATTTTCCTCTGGGCTGTTTAAGGTCATTGCTGCTAATAGTTTACCAGAGAACCTCTGGAGTTCTGCCAACTAGGGGAGAGGGTCACGGGGGGCCCTCCCTTTGAGACAGATATCAGAGCATTTGTGAAGAGTTTGCATAGGACCTTTGAGGACACCTCTTTTTCCAGTGTCCTCACTGATTACAAATGAAACATCAACTTTGGGTCATCAAATTGATCATGGACCCCTAGGAGGTTGTAATGGGGGAGGCCCAGGTGTCATTTTGTGTCCCTTGCCTTAGAGCTGTTGCAACTGTAAGGCTATGAGCTTGGTGGATTTCTGTTTGTGGTCTTGCTCCAAGGTCCTTTCAAAATGCTCAGCTATAGTCACGAGTTCAGTCAGGCCTATAGCCTCCCACCCTCTTTTCTGCCCTTTTATCAATCCACTCATCTCAGAAGATAATCCACTTACAAAGAGGGCAGTTAAAGCAGGCTGAGTGGCCTTTTTATTCCTTGGAACACCAACTGCTGTAAAAAGAGAGCTTCCAAACTGGCTCTAAAGTCTTCCACAGATTCACCCCTCTTTTGTTTGTATGAGTGAATAATAGAGCAATCATTAGGCCAATTAATAATAGACCAAGTGTGAGCAGGGAAGATTTTAGGAATAGCTTATAAAAGGTTAGTTGTTATTCTGCAAGCCTTTTTAGGTTGAGGATCTTGAATATCATCCTAGGGATTATGTCATTTTGCTTCCCACATCCATTCTGGGGCTTCCCCCAGTCCTACCAACATGTGTACAAGTGGATAAAGATCTAGCAGTTTGGGGACATACGCCCTGACAGTGACTCTAAGTTCTTTAAAAAATGTTGGGGGTTCCTCCAAGGTTTAGAGAATTCTTTGACTACAGCTCTCAGTTCAGTCTTTGACCAAGGGGTAAAGGACACCTGAGGGGGCTCACCTGCAACCTCAGGTAGTTTTACTTTAAATGGCAATTGTTAAATATTCTTTTTGGAATAGAGAAGTATTTCAGACAGGAAATGAGTAACACAAGAGTCCTCGGGTGACAACGGAAAGGGGGGGACAGTAGGAGGTGCGTCTGCAGTCACATCCGTCCTACGGTCTTTTGTCTCAGGTACCTTTTGTCCCTTTAATTTTTCATTAGCTTTTTGTTCTAAGTCTCTAAACGAAGCTATTTTGGAATCTTGAAACCGTCTGTAAACTTTTACATACCAAGTAAAGCAGGCATCTCATTCTCCCTGTGCAATCTGTGAACCCTTGCTCTCTAGTGGTTTCCTTAAATGTACAATCTTGTCTAACTGGAACATGCCCCACAATGACCACTGTAATTCTAGATCAATATTAGTATAATTTTTCCATCTTTCTAAATATCTACAACCTCCAGGACCATAGTTCTTAAATATAAAATAAGCAGGTGTGCCAGAAGCTGGCATTCTCAACTCTTGGGCGATAAAGGATCTCATTTCCTTAGCTAGCCTTTGTCAACCCAAAAGAACACACAAAAAACCTGCGCCTTAATATATCAGCAGTAACAAAGAGATGTTACTATGTCCTGGACAAAAGAAGGCCTGGTATGCACCACCACCGATTCCCAGGGATCCTTGGACTGAGGAAAAAGATCCAAACGGCAAATCCCAAGGAAGGGGGACTGCAAACTGATTCCAAACAAAATGGAGAACTATAGCCACCACCAACAGCTCCAAGCATGGAAACTGGGGGCTGATTCCAAACAGATGGGCAAGTGCAGACTACACTGTCAGCAGTGCCCAGTGTGGAATCCAGGGAACAAAATTAGGGGCTATGGTTTACCACTCAAAAAATATACTGGCAATAACCAAGAGATGTTACTGTGTCCTGGGAATTTCCATCTGAAAGGCTAGGGGTTTGGCCTCAAGGAGAATCCTCTACCAGCCAAACTGACCTGCCCTGTAAAGGAAAGCCAGTTAGATTGGGAGCACAAACGCAAAGAGAATGGAGCTCAAACCAAGAGGAGCTTACCAACAACCTTCAGGAATGGCAAGAAAGACAGTGAACTCAAAGGAGTTGTGGGCACCACACCTGTTCCTCCTTGTCCCAAATGTTATCAGAAATTTGCTTCAGATCCCATCACTGCCACCAATATATTTACCTTTTTCTTTTTAAAAAGATAAGCATTTAATCATAAAATCATCTTGTTAGCAGTAGCAATCATAAGAGTGAATTTTAGAAAAGTGCACATACATATTTTTATACAGAACATTTCTGGAGGGATACATATT
The DNA here is from genome assembly GCF_964165515.1 of Mesoplodon bidens. Taxonomy (NCBI): domain Eukaryota; kingdom Metazoa; phylum Chordata; class Mammalia; order Artiodactyla; family Ziphiidae; genus Mesoplodon; species Mesoplodon bidens. The sequence goes on along the minus strand of NW_027672450.1, from coordinate 24,668 downwards.
AAACTGTTAGTGGCCACCTCTGCATGCCCCCAATGTATTAAAAAACAAAATTTAACGGAGTAAATTGGAAGATTTACTTTGAATTTTGAATAAATTGGCCTTATTAAACGATTCATGAATCAGGCAGCATCTCATCTGATAGAAAGGGAGATACTCCAACGGGTTACACAACATGGAAGGCTTTCTTTTTTTTTGGCCATGCCACATGGCATGTGGAAATCTTAGTTCCCCGACCACGGATCGAACCCATGCCCCGTGCATTGGAAGCGCGGAGTCTTGGCTGCTGGACCACCAGGGAAGTCCCAGAAGACTTGTATAGTAAGGAGGGTGGGACAAGGAAAGAAAGTCATCATCAAGGGAAAAAATGAAAGTTCACTGGAGGAAAGTAAAACTTCAGGTGACAACGGCGTCTCATTGGCTAAACTGCGGAATTTTCTATTAGCTATTTCTATTTTCTATTTCTTGTTGCTGGCCAGGAAGGAAGTCTTCCCTCCTCCAGCTGGGGTAGTAAAGTGGTTGCACGTCCTCTTTGGGGTCAGTAAATGACCTCTTCCTGTTGGGGTAATTGATGATGAGTGGCACGGCATGAGAGCTCCCTCTACGGGCCTTCCAGACTCCAATTCTAGTGCAGGTTTCCTTTTGTTAACATTCACAGCATGTTTTTGGTTTTTTTGTTTTTTGTTTTTTTTTTTCGGTACGCAGGCCTCTCACTGTTGTGGCCTCTCCCGCTGCGGAGCACAGGCTCCAGACGTGCAGGCCCAGCGGCCATGTCTCATGGGCCCGGCCGCTCCACGGCATGTGGGATCTTCCCGGAGCGGGGCACGAACCCGTGTCCCCTGCATCGGCAGGCGGACTCTCAACCACTGCGCCACCAGGGAAGCCCTCACAGCATGTTTTATTGGCAGGAGGAGTCACAATGAGGGAGAAAAGGCCACAAGACTCACCATAAAGAAGGCTCAGAAATGCTTGGGTGGGTCCAAGGCAGGCACAAGGTGGCTGTGGGGTCAGCTGGTGGCTACAACGATCACATGGTTCCCTCTGATGGGTTTGCAGCTCGATGTGGAAGAGTGAATAAAAGGGTCAGTTCATGCTATCAGAGAAACATGAAACTGAGATAAGCTTCCCACTGCTAGAAGCATCTTGAGCCTTCAGAAAAGAACAGAGAACATGTCTAAAGGGTTTGGGAACATCAGAGCCACATCTCCTCAGAGTGGGACTCCCCAGGCTCTCCAGGTCTCAGTCCCCAATTCTCCCTCAGTGACAAAGCCTCCCTACCTCTGTCCTTGTCAGCTCAGTGATCCCTAGAGGTCCTGCCTATCCGTGAGGACTTAGGTTTCCATGAGACAGGTTGGTTGAGACCTAGTGATACAGTTGACCAGCCTGATATGCAACAGTTCCCACCACCCTGGGGCAGGTGGGCTCAGGGACACATGGCTCTAGACCCCATGTGGAGGGTGTCCTTGCACGTCCGCTGTGCCACAGAAGAGCCAGGAACGTAGCTGTCCAACTGATTCTCAGGGGGTTTTCCTGGGAGAGCCCTTGGTCATCTGACCTCCTATCCAGGAAGCCCCATGACTTTCTGATTGCTGCCTGTCATGCCAACAACACACCTGTGAAGGTTCTGCTCTGCATGGCCATCTGTCCGCCAGGCGCCCCCTTCTAGGGACCCAGATGCTAGGACCACACAAATGCTGAAGGAGTGTCCACCTGCCTAAGGTACAGACACCCCTGTATCCATCTGCATGATTTCTACTGGGAATCAACAACATTTGTGGGGATTCTCTGGCCCTAAAGAACAGACCAACCTGATAGGAGCAATGCAATGATTCACAATTACCAGGGTCAATGCACATATACAAGGGCCCATAGCCCCAGATGCCCCACTCACAATTCACATGAGGGTCCCATACGTACCCACCGATGCCCAAATATTCTTGCTTCATACATACACAATCCAAACACGCACATCAGTGGTACGCTGCTAAGTGCTTGATAAAAAGCTCTCCGAGAAAGGCGGGAAAGACTTCACTTATGGTATCTACATGGTATAAATATTCCCAGCAGGACCAATTTCAAGCTACCCACCTGACATCACTAAACACACAGCTGGGAAGAGATATGCACCATTGACTCTCCCAAGACAGTATGAACCAGTTCCAGCACATCCCATAACTTTTCCTGTGAATATGTGCACAGAATCCACTTACACCCCAAGGAGAACTCTCAACTCCCACCACAGATATATAACCAAAAGGACACCACATACACATTTGTGTTTGTACATAGATATATATATATATATCTCCTGAACACACACCCTCACCCTGAATAAATACACAAACAGACCACCTCTTACTACCTAAATTTTTACAGATGAAACCTTACTCACCCTGAATATTCACATTCCACTCTCACAACTATATATACACACACAACATGGGCCTGAAAACAAACATGTGCAACCAATATGCCATCCAGATGTACACACTGAGTACCTAAGCACACAGGGTCACCAAGTACACAACTGTCTCATGTGCAACCCAAAAAAAGACCCATGTGCAATCCCACGGCCCTAAAATACATAGACTGCAGGACTCCTGCACACACACAGAACCCACACAGCCTACTGGTTTCCAAACACACAAACTAAACTCTCACGTCCCACAGAATACATACCCCAGAAGCCCCAGGAACTCAGACACACACACAGACACAAATAATCTATACTGATCAAATACAGCTGACCCTTGAACAGCTTGGGGGTTAGGGCGCCAACCCTCCATGCAGTGGCTCTGCATCCATGGATCCTGTAGTAGTCCTGTAGTAGTTACTGAAAAAGAAATCCACTATAAGTGGACCCGTGTGGTTCAAACCCATGTTGTTCAAGGGTCAACTGTCCATATAAGTCCACCTCACTAATACTGAGAACACACATACAAGCAACACCACTAAATTCTTCAGGCATTACATTTTGAAATAGACACATAGAGGACTCGAAGCCTCCTGCTACACTCACAAATCACAAATACACACATCCACAAACTACTCATGAGTATACACCCCAAATGCTCAGACACACTCAAAACAGAAAAACACCGACAACCTCTGCAGTCTTACTAAGATACATACACAATTCTCACACACCTATGGACACACACATGCAAATATTCCTAACCCCTGAACATATGGATCCCCTCCCAAACACTATACATTATGCTACCTCTCCAGAATACAAGCTCCCCACCACTACTCCAACATACAAACTGTATATGTGTGTGTGTGTGTGTATATACATTTCTACCCTCACCCTGAATATATAGACAGACCACCTCTTACTCCTACCAAACACATGTATAGACACCCTAGCGTTCTCCAAAGAAATACACTTTGAATACTCCTAACAACTCCATACCTTATGAACAAACTCTGATAATGCATGCACCTGATGATGGACACGCACACGGATTAGAATACACAAGTAAGATACATGGAAATATCTCCAGCAAACCATTTATGAAACAACTTCCATATATCAAATTATCCCTAGCTATCAGGAGCCAGCTCACACATACGCAAGTACTAACAAATACCCGTATCACATATTTCTAATACATACAAATGCAATTGTCCATCTTCCCTGTAGAAACATAGAACCCCACCTCTCTATCAGATACACATATACTCACTTCCCAAAATACATAAGCCTAAGAGGCTCCTACTGAAAATTACAAATGCACAGCCTCAGCAAATATTCCTCCAAGTGGCCATGCCCCTTGAATACACACACAAACTCATTTAACACACAACTCTCCACAAGTCCCAAATAGAACCACGATTACCCAGTACACTACAAATAGACAATAATGTCACTCTATACGCCCTTTGTTCCAAATACACATACAGTACCACACTACTGGCGTATACATAACCCCATATTCCCAACCTCTCACACAGAATGAACTCTGCCATCTTGCAGAATACAGGATCATACAAACACAACATACCTACACATTCAACATCCACCAGCCCCATAAAATAGTCACAGACTTGCCCTCTACACATCCAAATATACATACACAGCTCCTGAAAATGCACACCCACAAACACCCCATAACCATACAACATGCCCTGAATACACAAATGATCAGCCTACATTCCCCAAATATACAAAATTAACAGACTGGACACCCAAAGTAATATACACCACTACTTTTCCTGACATTGCCCTTACGCATATGCAGATAATCCTTCCAAATCCACCATTACACACACACAAATCCCCAAATTCAGGGGTGAAAAAAACACATGTAAACATATTCCCCAAACACCAAATTACAAACACCTAACCACCAACTCCTTGAGTACGCCTGCATCACATCTCAACACCCTCCAAATACAACGCTCACTCTTACACACTCTCACAAAAACACAGGCATGACCTCCCTTCAAACACAAATATCCACGGACAAAACCAACCCACACATTTGACTACCTATCAGATTCCCACCAACCAATTAAGTATGTACAAACCCCATCTATGCTTGCAAATCAATCATGATTTGACACCAGACTACAAATACATGTTTATTACCACATTCAGCAAAGTTGCTCGCATCACCAACAAAAGAATGCAGTTTGAACCTAAGTGTTGACTGATGTTTTTATGATAAGAAGGAAGACACTAGTGAAACGATGAGTGTGTTCCTTCCATCTTCACTCATTTTCCAATCACCTGAGCTACACCTTCGGAACCAGATGAGGGTTTTCAACTCGCAAGAACTTCCCTCTAGCTTTTGTACTCTTCACAACGCGCAGACTAGAACGTGCGGCACCTGTTTAATAGCTCGCACACACTATTTAGCCCCCACTGTAGGCCCCGCAATCACTGAACCCTTCATGCAGCCGGCTCCCCAGTGGTGCCGATAATCCTGGGGTAAACATCTCAAGGGAATCGAGCTCTATGGGGGCGTGAATCCACATTGTGGGGAGTCTCCTTACATGGACAAGGGCACAAATAACCCACAGGGTGAACAACAGTGCAGAGCGGTGACACCTGAGGGGTGAAAAGTCCCCGTACCCCTTACCTCACGATTCCTAGAATTGACTCTACAGGCCGCCATGACAGGCCCCTCCCCCGCCGGACAGCCATTGGGGCCCCACCCTCCGCGCTCCCGCATGCGCTCCTGTCTTCCGGAGCAAACTGCCCCAGCAGACGCCGGGAGCTGTTGGAGGACGGCGGTCCGCCGTGCCCGAGAGACCCGCCCCAGTGGGCGTGCACAGGCGTGCGCGGGCGTGCAGGCGCGCGGTGCGCGGGCCTAGGAGGTCTCTGCAGGAGAGGACAGAAATGGAGGGTCGGGCAAGCTGCGGAACTTCTCTGGCGACGCTCCTCGCTGGGAACCTTCGTGACGGTCTCTTCTTAAAACCAGCTCTTGGGAAATGTGCACTCGTGAGTTTTATATTGCACTCGTGAAACCCATGCACTTAGCTACAAAGAGTTCTGGAGAGGTCCGCTGTAAGCACAGTAGCCTCAAATTGGGGCAAGTACTTTCATGCCCTTTGGACTGCCGTTCCTTGGTTCTTGTTAATGCCTTTCAAAAAACAGTAGGTCCTTTTTCCTAGCACACCTGAAGTTTCCGTTAAAGAACAATGCTAGCAAAGAATTTCAGACCTGGGAAACACTCTTAAGATACTGTCTCCTGACTCCGTTCCTAGAGTTTTTCCAACGCATTTACTCTACTAGAATATTTTTTCTCCGTGTTCACAGGTGTTTCCTTTGTACGGTTTTGGGGTTTTTTTAAAAATAATTTTGAGAAAGAGTTGACAATCTGGGCCAATTTCAACAGGTAGTATGGGAACAATTTTATTTTCCCTCCCTCCTTTTTTATAATATCTTGCAGAATTTCAGTTGACAGTAAAACAACAACAACAAAAATAGTAGCGGGATCAACTTACTGACCTGACTTTGTAATACTTCCCAAAGAAACTTCAATCATCAGATCCGCTTTCTGGTCAAATGCAAGATTAGAGCATTTCTCACTCAACAGGATGCCTCTGAAGACCCCTCACATGTAACAGCACTAAGCGCCTCCAAGTGCAGACTTGAAAACTCCACAAGACACAAACATGGTATCTCTTCGTTTCTTTAATGTTTCGTGATTGAGTGGAAGATGAACTGTCTTCTGAGGCTTGTGATGCATGTCCAGAGATGTTTTTTCTCAGTAGTCAATGCCCGCCCCCACCTTCTGTGCAGGAATAGTCAGAGATCATGATCCAAAGGACTTTTAGATACTCCCTTCTGTGACTGGTCTTCCCAAGTTACATTTGGGCTAATTTTTTTATCTCTGTGGGGTGTAGGATTTTGAAGTATTACAAAAGTGATTGCAGTATTGGGACTGGCTAATTTTTGCACAGTGCAATTTTTGTATCAGTGGCCTTGAGAAGAGTCCTTCAAATACTGTATCAGAATTATGAGTGAGAATCTTGTAAATAATTGGTTGAATGACTGAACAAAGGGAGGAAGCAACAAGGAAGCCTGCCTTTCTCGAGTGCCTGGGTACAATATTTTGCCTCACCATTCCTCTAGTATGAAGTTATTGGTTGCAAATCATACAAGTTTTCCTTCATTATAAAAGCTCCAGGGCTTCCCTGGTGGCGCAGTGGTTGAGAGTCCGCCTGCCGATGCAGGGGACACGGGTTCGTGCCCCGGTCTGGGAAGATCCCCCATGCCGCGGAGCAGCTGGGACCGTGAGCCATGGCCGCTGAGCCTGCGCGCCCGGAGCCTGTGCTCCGCAACGGGAGAGGCCACAACAGTGAGAGGCCCACGTACCGCAAAACAAAAACAAAAACAAAAACAAAACACCTAGGTTGCTGGATAAAGACGTGAAAGGAAGGGACTGTCATGCTCAACCTCGGTGCCGTGAATCAAAACAACAGTTTATAAACTGCCTAAAGAGGCACACGCCAATTGTGTTGCCACTGTGGGAGGTGGAAGGAACTTCCGGTTCTTGCCTACCTGCCAGAGCCCTCGTGGAATGTCCCCCCAGCGCACGCCACCCCACCCCGACCCACGTGCCCTCTGCCCCTCCCCCACCGCAGAACGGTTCAGCCCGCATTTTCCGGTTTACTTTCAAACGTGTCCCTCGTTGACTTGGATCCCGAGCGTTTGCTGAAGCAGGTCGCTCTCTGGCTCCTGGTCTTGACTTTTCTCATTGAGGCTACCAGGCAGCAGTAGTCCGTGCCCAAGCCTGCAGGATGGCTTCAATAGGAGGTAAGCCTATAGGCTGGGGGTGTGTTCTCAGAGACACTGCCATCCTCACATCCTTCAGGTTCACACGTTACACTTAACTGTGGGCACACAGTTGGACTGAAGTAGAGGGAGAAGAGAGCACTGGACGCACAAGGACATTTCACCTGGGGAGACTGGGGAGCCTGAAGAAACCTGAGACTGCCCTGGGGAGGAGGGGTCGTTGGAGGTGGATCCAGAGGAATTGCCCTGGCTATGGAGAAAGGATGGCAGCAGACAGTCTGATTCTTTCTAGAAGGGAGACAAGCCACTTTGAAACGTGTGTGTAAGGATGTGTGTGATGTCCTGGTGGTGACACAGGGAGGGTCATGAGGAAAGCCTAGAGCTGTATTGTGTTCCTCAGGCACCTGAAGCTTGCCTCACCATATCTTTCAAAGGGATTTGAACAGGAGCATACTGTATCTCAGGGGGCTGTGGGGAGAGATGGTCTTGGTGAGAAAACTATTCAATGGGGCTGTGTGTGGCCACACCTGCAGTGAAGTGTCCTCTCCGAGAGCTAGGCAGGGGGTTACTCTAACTGCCGCAGCCCACACCTCGTCCACTCCTCCCAGCCCAGAGCTCACTTGTCAGTTCAGGTAACTGTTGCCTTGGATTCAACAGGGGATGGGCAACCATTACGAGTAACTTCAGCCAAGAGAGGGCTCAGGTTCCTGAGTTGCTCTTAATTGTTCTTCCTTTTGTGGAATGGCAGTACTTCAGACCTACTTCATCTTGTCCAGTATCTCATGGTGGACCCTCAGGCTGCCTTGAGAGGAAGAGTTTGTTCCTATTTCAGGTCACTCCTTCATGGACAGGGACCAGATGTGGAGTGGGGTTGTTTCGGGTGGAATGTCTATGAAGCCTGCTTCCTCTTTTAAAGGGGGAAGGAGTGTAGCCCAGGATCAGGAAGATGATCTTCTGTGTTACTATTAAACATCCTATGACATCTGTTCTGGTGAGTTAGGTGCACCGTGGTGTGTACCTTGTTCTCCTGAACAGGGATGTGTTTCAGACAACTTGATCGCCATGGCATCTGGCTTATGCCTGCATCTCAGATTGTCTCTCCGTTATTGGGAGCTGGAAGGGGAAGGACCACAGGCAGTCTATACTCCCACGACCAATGTAACATGACAATTCCCTGGCCCTTGTTTAATCCTCTGCAGCCATCACTGGCTGTGAAATGACCGAATCTAAGGGACACGTGCCTACTTCTCAGACCACCCCAAGCCCCTAGGAACAGAACTCCTGACTGATGACAGTAACTCTGGGCACTGGGGAAGGGGTGGCAGGACCTGGCGCATGTTACGTATCTGCTGTGGGTTGTTCGGAGATGCAGGTGCTTTCTGGGCCAGTGTCATGGGTTTGTATCAGGATTCCATTAGAGATATTTTCCAGCATTTTGTTTTGTTTTGTGAGGCTAGGAAAGAAAGAGGGGATTTATACTGAGCATCAGGAAAAGGAGGACTGAGGAGGAGGTGGGGCCCTAATATTTTACACAGTGCCTGTCCACAAAGGGCCTTTGGGGGCCTAGAACTTACCTTGCAGAAGGCCCCACCTGCTAGTACGCCGGCTGAGGGGCATTTCTCACAGAGCGGATGTCCACACAGCTCCAGGTCTTGGGAGACAGCCTGTGAGGCTTAGGTGCCAGGGTGTGCCTTAGGGAGGCTCTCCAAGTGAGTGCTTGCTGAGGCAATTTCTTCTCGGCAGGCAGGGGTCAGGGAGCTTGGTGGATGGGCGTGGGGTCACCAGTGGAATAATTCTCAACTGGAAGTCAGGGCATGAAAATCACTTGAAGACATTTGCACGCTGCAGTTTCCCTTGTCCAAGAGTCTCTCATCTGTGGAGATTTACACTCTGATGCCGCAGAAAGCCTCAGTCCCACTTGCCCATTCTCCTCCTCCATTCACTCCTTTCCTTTGCCTCAACAGCATCTGCAGTGCTGGGAACGGATGTCACCATGAACCCCGGTGCCTCCTTGTCTACTTTCATGGCAGTGTCCTTTCCTCCACCCATTCCTAGCGCCCAGCACTGGCCACCCTGGGAGCAGCACCTGCCACCTCTCATCACCCCCGCATTCCCTCCTGGCAGCAGCCTGCGGCTGCCAGCTTTCCCCAGGATGCCTTTGGTGGCTAATGGTGGCTGTGGCCCCAGTGCCCCTGGGGCTTGCAACTTCACTGTACAAGTCAGGTCACAAGGGAGGCCAGTGCAGGCCCCCCAGACTCAGACCTTTATCGTTCCTCAGGGCCCCCTCAACTGGAGCGCTCCAGGGGCCCTCAGCGGGAGTGCTGCATGTCCTGCACCCATATTCTTAGCAACCCCTGCGATGGAGACCATTGTGACTGCTCCAGCTGTTGGAGTTACTCAGGCTGGCAAGGGAGGCTGGACCCCAGGCTTTCCTCCTCAAGCTCCACCACCAGCTGCCCAGATGGCCCCTAACATTCGCCCAGTGAACTCTGGGCCATGGCCACGTGGCACTTCCAGGGAGGGCAGCCTGGACACCAACCAGCCCTATGCCTCGCAGGAGGACTGCTCTAACCACCAGAGCGTGTACAGTAACTTCCGACGGTGGCAGCGCCTCAAGCCACTGGCCCGGAGACACCTTCCCCAGAGTCCTGATGCAGAAGCTCTTTCCTGCTTTCTCATGTGAGTGAACGCTCAGGGGGTCATGAGCTTATCGGAGCTCTTAGATAAAGAGGAACTGGGGATGGACTCGCAGGTTAGGTTTCTAGGGATACTGGAAGCGAGGTGTGAGGGCGATGTCCACGCCAGGAGAAGGCACACTGTCAGTCATACGGGCGAGCCTGCCAGTCCATGACATCATGACTGAAATGTGCCTTATCTCAACTGACCCCACCCCCCTGTAAGTCTAGCCAGCTTGCTCTTCCATGATTCTCCTGGTAATACGGCCTGAAGACTTGCAGTCAGAGAGGGTCGTGGTGTAAGTTGAGGAGCCAAGGAGTGGATGCCACACTCTCCTGTGCTGACGTCTCCTTTCATACAGCACTTGAGTGTACGTGGCCGGGGGAGGTCACTTCGGAGAAGGGGGAGGAGCGCGGGGCCCAGGAGAGCGCTTCATGCACGCCTCGACTTTGTTGATGTGGAGAATTCCACTAGGAACAGGGTGATGGTAGAGCTCTCCTAAGGGCATGGGCTCTCTCCCACTAGAGTTGTGAGCCTGGCAGGCATTTCCATCCTAAACCTGCGGTCCCTCGTAAAAAGGGGACAATCACACTTCACCTTCAGAGGACCGTGCAGAAGACTCCTTGGGCTAATCTATGAAGTGTGAGCAGATTGCCTGGCACATGCCACGCCTCATTGATGATGGTGATTTTTATTATGAAAAGGCAGCCTTGAAGAGGAAAAGAGCTCCCCAAGGCACAGTGTCCCAGCTCTAGCCTGGGAGTGGATGGTCATCCTCGAGTGAGTGTGAGGCGGTGACAGCCGTAGCCGGGAAGGCTTGTCTCTGCTCTCCCAGACACCTGCCTCTCACTCTCCTGTTGCTCAGTCATGCTGTGTTGAGTGATGTGTGGTCCACATTGGTGGGTGGGGTCAGGCAGGTGGGGGCTGGGCTGGGCACAGAGACTAACCCCGAGTGCTTACAGCCCAGCGCTTCGATCCCTGGCCCGCCTGAAGCCCACCATGACACTGGAGGAGGGACTGTGCAGGGCCGTGCAGGAATGGCAGCACATTAGCAACTCTGACCGGATGATCTACTACGAGATGGCGCAAAAGTGAGTCAGCGTCCTGGGCCCAGGGGCTGCGTGGAGGGTGAGGCGAGTGGGTGAGGGCAGGGTCTGGCCGTGGGGGTGCTCATCAGAGAGGACAAAGGAGAAGGGCTGTCGCTCGGAACAGGGGGCCCGCAGCCCAGAGGCCCTACAGTCCTCCAGAAACCCCTCCCTCACCTTGAGAGTTTGGGTCTTCTGTCCTTCCTCCACCACGAGCTCTGCCCTCCCCTGAGTTTGACCTACCCTTGCCCTCACATGAAGGTCTCAGGACGGGGCAGGGTGAAGCTGTGAGTCCAGTAGGGGTCCAACTCCGGCCATATGGGCTGGGCTGGGGAAAGAGCTCCACCCGCCAGCCTGCTGCTTCCTTAGTGGTGGCTGGCTGGCGGCCACTGACATAGATTTGGGACCCCCTCTCCTCACGAAAAGTGGCCTGAGTGGGTACCCTGGCATCCCTCAAGAGGCTGGGGAAGCCAGCTGTCATCAGCCCAAGGGTCTCTGGCCCTTCCAGTGTTTGCTCCACGGTAATCCCCTTGGCTTAAGAAACAAAACCAAACAAACAAGCACCTCTCAGAGGAAAGGAAGGCCTGTCCTCTAAGCTCAGCATCCACATCGTCCAGCCTCTCCTGAGCCCTGTCTCCAGGTCTACGTTCCAGAACTCTCAGTCCCAACCCAGGGTCCTGGATTTGGGCAAGGACCCCTGTGGGGAACACATGCCTGTTCCAGCCTCTGGCTGTCAGCCCTTCATGTGGCTCTGGATGGGGGGCATGGGGAGGGTGCCCCCTGGGTCAGCCACGTGTCCCGTTGACCTGGTTCAATGCAGCGACCTGGCTCTATGCTGTTGAATGCTCTCCAGTTCTGGTGAGGCAGGAAGGGTCCCAGATCTTGTATCAGTTCCAGGAGCAGCTCTCTGCTGTGGACAGCACCTCACAGGGCCTTGACAGCCCCAAGGCACATCCTCTCCCAATCCCTCATTCTTGGCTGCCTTTGTTGGGCTCCAGAACCCAGGCCATTTTCTCAGGATGGCCTGTGCCTCCGTCACACCCCAGGTTCATGCAATTTGAGGCAGAGGAGGAGATGCAGATCCAGCAGTTGCGGTGGATGCAGTGCGCGCAGGGCCTGCCTCCTCCAGCCCCACCGAAACTGGATCCTCGGGGGCCCCCAGCCCCGAAAGTGGGCCTTCAGCCGGCCACCCAGGTTCCCACTGGAGTTGAACGCACAGGTAACAGGGGCCCAGGGTTGGCCACTCTTCCCATGTGGATCATTTTCCTTCAAGACAGGGGCATTGGTCTTTCAAGCAAAACAGCCACCGAGGCGGGGGGTGGGGGGTGGGGTCTCAGATGCCCTTTGTTACTACGGGGTATTGACTTGGTCAATCTTGTAACTTCTCTCACGCCTCCCTGTCAAAGGACTGCACACAAAGTCTGCCTAAGAAGTGGGCTTGATGGGGACACCCCTGGAAAATTGGAGGTTCCCCACTTCCTTATATGTGACTCTCTTAGATGCCCCCTTACCTCCCCCCTCCAACTGTGCATGAAGCTCCATGTGGTCCTGACCCCCCCACACCCACATCAATGTCCCCCAACAGTGCCCTCACCAGCGTGCGCTCGGTGGTCAGGAGGTGGACCGGGAGCCCCTCACCTTCCTTCCCTTCCTCCTGCTCTGCCGCAGCCTGTGCTCCCAGGATGTCCGGCCCCAGGGCCCAGCCCTCCCGCCCGAAGCCACACGGGTCCCAGCGACCCCCGGAGCCCAAGGCACCCGAGGACATTCCACCTGAGGCTGTGAGGGAGTATATGGACATCATGGAGGCGCTGGTGGGGCCCGTCCACTCAGCCACAGGCGACTCAGATGCAGAATGGGGAGAGGACGGAAATGAGCTGCAGCAGGAAGAGGACGGCACCTACTCGGACCCGGATCTCTTAAGCTATATCGACAAGCTGTGTTCCCAGGAGGACTTTGTCACCAAAGTAGGCTAGGCCTGGAGACTGGGGTCTGCAAGATGCCAGGGCATGGAACTCTCAGCACCCAAGATCTGGGTTCTACTCAGGCCGTTGGGACTTAAGCTCAGCTCCTTGTTCCTGAGCCTGGTGTTAGGGGAGGTTTACGCAGATGTTTGTGTGTATATGTTTGTGTCTATCTGTGTGTATGCCTTTGTGTCTGTGTTTGTGCCTCTGTATATGTGCTCTTTTGTGTGTGACTGTGTATGTGCATGTTTGCGTGTGTGTATGTGTGTGTGTGTGTGCGCGCTGACCATCCCCGCCTTGTGGAGGAGAGTGGGGTGGGTCTCTGCTTTTCACTTTCCCTCCTGGCCTTCTTGTCTCACAGGCCACTCCTGGCCGAGGATGCTCACAGCCTCTTCTTTCTGTTCTAGGTGGAGGCAGTCATTCACCCTGGATTCCTGGCAGATTTGCTTTCCCCAGACCCACAGCTGGATCTCTTGGCCCTAGAGAAGGAGCTGGAGCAGGAGGAAGGGCTCACCCCCGAAGAAGTGAGACAGGGGAGGGAGAGGGACACTCAGGGAGCCAGGGGACCTCACGGGAGGGGGACCCCAGGTGATCCAGGGGACAGGGGAATCCAGATGACCCAGGGGAGCCAGAGGAGGGAGGGATCCCCGGTAGAACAGGGGACACAAGGGACACTCAGGAAGACCAGGGCACAGAGGGACCCCAGTGAACAGGGGAGAGGTAGGGCCCCAGAACAGGAGGGCCACATAGCGCTGTCCATCCCTCCCCTGCCTGGGACACCTGGCATGGGGAAGGGCCCGTTCTGGGGTGGGTGCAGTGCAGGGTGAAAGGAAGGAGAGGATAGGGAGCCGGGAGGGGAGGGAAGGTCACAAAGCTGGGAATCAGTTGCAGGAGAATGGCCGGACTGCCACAGTGTCTGTATTTGGATTCGAGTCCTGGGGTCGCCCATCCCCTCCTCCCCCACAGGGCCATTGTCCCACTGCCCAGTGCTCCTCCTCTCACACGTGTGTGTGGAGCCGTCACTGTCCTCCTCCCTCCTACCAGCTGGTGCAGAAACGACTCCTGGCCTTGAAAGAGGACGACGGTGTGCGGGCAGCCCTGAGTCACAGTGCACCCGGAATGGCCTCAAGTCCTTCTGAGTCCGACGCCGGCCAAGGTGCCCAGAGGCACGACCAAGACCCCCATCTAGGGGTCAGTGATGAAGCCTGCCCACCAGAGATTGATTCTCAGGCTCTTCATAGGCTCATGCAAACAGACACTGCCCTGTGCAGGCCCGAAGTCTTTGTTCCCTCTGGAGGACGTCAGGAGTTCTCTATATTCCGGCCCGTACGGCTCTCCCCTCCCCAGGGTCAAAGGCGCACCGGCCCTCTACTGAGATCCAGGGATGCGTCTGTTCTCAGAAAGGCCTCTCCTCTTCGGGAGGCCCGAGTGCCCAGGGAAGGGTCCAGTGAGAACGAGGAGGTGCTCCAAAGCGTCTTCATCATAGACTCTCAGCATATACTGGTGCCTTTCGGGATGTCCCTCAGTCCTGCGCATGTCTCAGCCCTGGCTTCCTCTGGAGGTTGGGGGGCCCAGAGTGCTCCCCAGTCCCCCTCCTCTCAGAGAAGAGGCCTCAGCCCAGCTCCACCAGCCGCTCCCAAGTTGAGGAAGTGGGCTCTGTGTGGACGCCCAGCCGCTGCTGAGAAGCTGCCCATCCCCGGGGCTGGCCTCGGCGTCTCTGGGAGGCCAGCCTTGGCTCTGGGGCTGGCTCGCCCCTCACAGCTGAGAAAGAGAAAGCGTGACCCGTTTGACACAAAGAAGCGTGGGAAGAGGAGGAAGAAGCACTGCAGCCAGTAGGGTTCAGCTGGGCCGGCCCTCCAGGGCGAGGCCCCAGGGCAGCCCCCTGGGGAGCCTAGGGGCTCCTCCTCCTCCTCCCAGTGCTGATCCTGGATGATGTGGGGGGAAGGGAGCGGGGCAGGACCACCAGGGTGGGGAGGGGGAGCGGGATTGTGGGGGGGTTAGGGAGGTGGGGGAGGTGGGTGTGGCCAGGTGTGGGTGGGAGCAGGACCTTTGGAGTGATGTATGTAAATTGTGAACAAAGATCGTTTTCGTGGGAAATGCTCTCAGGCCACTGTCATCTTGTTGGTGTTGAGCTGCTCCACAGAGAGCGATCCTGAGAGGAAGGAAGGATGAGGGAGGTCACAGGAGCTCTGGGTCTACAGGTGGCCACACCTTTCCTCCACATAGACAAGGACTCCTCAGGCTGCCCCTGGGAACGCACAGCTCTCACTTTCCCCAGGGACCCCCTCATCAGCCCCTTCTCTAAGGCCTGCTTGGCTAGGGCCCTTCTGGGGCATCTGTACCGTCTTCTGCATCCCTGAACCTTCTGGGGAGGCAGAGCTGCTCTTGTGCCTTTCAGCCCTCTGGACACTCACCAGTTTCTAGGATGGAGCCTGGAGACAGCCCTTGTCATTATGGAGCTTCTCTCTGCTTTCCTCATGTGGCCAGACGACGGCGCTGGGATGACCCTCCGCTCATCCAGGGTTTCCTGTGTGGGTGGCCTGACCAGAGACGAAAAGTCTTGGCCATGGGGACGGGACTGTCTGCCTCATCGTAGCGGGAGCATCCTCTAGTTCCACTGGGATTATTGCAATGTGGAGAGTGGTGGAGGCAGCTACCTCTTCATCCCAATGAGGATGCAACAAGGGGAATGGGTGTGGGGAGATTCATGGGGCCCCCGTTAAAGGTGTGTATAAGGGAAAGGACAGTCGGGCCCCTTTGTGGAACTTGTGGGATCTCTGTGCAGCAGCATCTCGTTCAACTGAGGGAGGAGGACCCACGTGGCTGTGGCCGTGTGGGGACTGGCGTCCGGGGCCTCCGGGTCTGCAGAGACACCCCAGAGCTACTGTCCCTTCCCTTTGCACCCATGGCTGGACGTGTGTGTGTACTGGTATCAACACTGGTTTGTATCCCCATAGGAAACAGGTCCTCCTAACAAACTATGACCACGTTTCACAAGAACAGCTTGCTCACAGGGGCGGCAGGGGGTGGGAGAGGTGTCTGTGGCCCCAGATCTGAGTGGGAGCTGGGATCCATGCTGAGGAGTGTGGAGGCCTCCGTCACCGTCCTGTGGGTGTCGGCAGAGGCTTCGAATCATCAGAGCAGGGGAAATGACCCCCTCATTAGAGTGAGATGAGCAAACAATGAGGGGCAGGGAGTAGACCCCCGCTGTCTCCCAGAAGTGCCTCCCCTCCCAGTCCGCTTAGCCTCTGTCACAGCCTGTGCTGGCCCACCTCTGAAGCCCCTTCCTCCTAAAGCACTGAGATGCTCTGATCTTTTATGGACCTGCCCTGGGCCTCACCCCCCCTTCCCTGCTGGCCAAAGGCTCTTCTCCTGCTTCTGACTTCTGATTCCTTCCCCAGGACCCAGGCAGGTGTTAGGACAACAGAGATTCCCTGAACATGACCCCTACACCACCAGCATGCAAAACTGGGGCCGCAGGCTTCCACAGGTGGCATGACTCTCTGCTGGACCCTGCAAAGAGCTTGGAGAAGAAAGGGGCTCATGTCTCTCCACCTCCACAGAATCTGTAGGTCAGCCTCACAGGTCCCCCTCTGTCCAGGTGGGCAGCACATATGTGCTCCCAGCCCTCCTTGACCCTTTGTGAAAGAAAGTTTTTGCAGCTTAGTAGTCTGATATTAGGCAAGGTGTCTCAGGGCTTGTTCCTTTTGAAGCCCTACAGGAGAATCTGTTTCCTCTCCCTTTCTGTCTTCTAGAGGCTGCCTGCATTCCTTGGAATTAGTCCCTTCTTCCATCTTCAAAGTGCATCACTTTAATCTCTGCTTCCCTCATCACATGGTCTCTCCAACTCTGACTCTTCCTGTGTCCCTCCTATACAGCTCTTTGTGTTTATATATAGCCCACCCAGAAAATTTAGGATAATCTCTTCATCTCAAGATTTTTTACTTAGTCACAGCTGCAAAGTCCATTTTTCCATACAAGGTAACGTGCACATATTGTCATAGGAGGGGTTAAACACGGACGTTTTGGGGGAACCAGAATTTACCCTACTAGAAGAAATCCACAAGAATACCTACCATCAGAATCCACATGAATAACAGACTATGACCAAGTGGCATTTATTCCAGGGATGCAAGCCTTGTTCAATGGTAACCACTCACCAGTGTAATCTACCAGATTGAGTCTAAAGAGGAAACACGTACTGTTACACCAGTTAACACAGAACAGACACTGAACGAGATTCAACGCCCCTTCATATTAAAAGTGCTCAGGAAACTAGGAATAGAAGGGCACTACCTCAACCTAATAAAGAGCCTCTACAGAAAACCTACTTCTAACATCACATGAAATGGTGAAAGAATGAATGCTTTTCCCTGAGTTCAAAAACTACGTTAGAAGGTGCACTCTTATCTTAGTTTTCAACTTAGTACTTTAGATTCTAGTTAGTGTAGTACAGCAAGAAAAGGAAAAAAGAGGCATACATATTAGAAAAGAAGAAATATAACTGTCATTCTTTACAGATGACATAATTCTCTACATAGAAAATTCCAAGGAAGGTATAAGTAGACTCATAATAAATTATAATAGCTTGCTTTAGCAGGATCTCAGAATATAAAATCAATACATAACCATTAATACACAACATTGATCATATTTCCATATACTAGTAACAAACTGAACGACTGAAAACCAAAATTTAAAACATATTAAATAGGTTCCAGTTCAAGATGGCAACATAGGAAGATCCTGAACCCACCTCCTCCCACAAACACACCAAAGCTACAGCTACATATGGAAAAATTTCCTCTGAAGAAAACTAAAAGATGGTGGAGCAACCCCTTCACATCAGGAAAACCAGAGGGAAACCACATCAAAACAGGTCGGAAAGGCTGAGACACAATTTTGCCATAAACCCCATCCTTGGTGTGGAGACACACAATTAGGAAGGAACTCAAAACCTGGAGCTTCTTCCTGAGAGGTGAAGGGTATGGACCCCACATTGGGCACTCCAAATTTTAAGGCTGGCACCTGAGAGATACACCCTCAAAACATCTGACTTTGAAGACCAACAAGCCACATCCCATGAGACCCACAGGGCTGTGGTGAACTCAGGAACAGCTCTTAAAGGGCCTGTGCACAGACTCACCTGTCCCACGGCCAAGTGTAGAAGCAGCCCTTTGAAAAGCACTCTGACTTTTTGGGAAAGAGACTCACTTCCCAATTTTAAAGCATTAATCTGAGGAACAGGGGCCTGCTGGAATACTCCCCAGGGACAGAGGCTGGCGGGTGCCATCTTCCTGCTCTCTCTTTGCCTTGATAAAACTGAAAGGTGCCATCCTTTTTCCCCTTTTTCCTTTCCTGCAGGTGACAGCTTTGTGCTCCAGCCAGCTGGCTCCTTCTTCCCTGCTCTTCCACTGTCTTGCTATATATATATTTTTTTTCTTCTTTTCTTTTTTTTCTTTTCCCTCTTTCCCTTTATTCAAATGGTGTCATCTTTGCACTCTTCCCACCGCCTCACTCAGCCAGTAAGCATCATCTTCACACTTTCCTTCTGATGTGCTCCAGAGAGCCAGAATCTCCAAGACAGGAGATCCCATTTTTGTGGCCTCCACTCAGGGGATGCTCCTTGATCACCTGGCTCTGGAGGCCAGGAGGGATTTCTTTTCTGGGTCCCATGGGACTGTAACAATTGGAGAGACAGTTCTTGGCAGGATACCACCCCCAGGATGTACCACTACACATCAGACTGAGACACAGCCCCAGCCTTTACAAGAAAAAGGCCTATGTGCTAGTAGGGACAAGACTTAAGAGCAGGCTTCAGGTTCAGCACACATCTAGAGGCTATGGATGTGCTCTCGGGGAAGGTAGGCTGGGGGTGCCATCTCTCCACCCTCACTCTGCCTTACTACAGTTCACTGGTATCTCCCAGAATGGAGCTTGTACACTTATCTGAAGCACTGTTTTCTTGTGACTGCTCCCCAGGGAACACCTTCAGATTGCTTGCTTCTGGGGCGCAGCAGGGCTTCCACTTGCAATCTCACAAGACTAAATACATTTGCATTCTTTAAAAGCTGTTACCAAGTTTTCTGGCTTCCTATCAACCTGAATCTAGGTGCTGCCTGAGATCCTCCACTTTGGGTTGCTCATTTGTCTTGGCACACCCTCAACTGCTGGGATGGTGTGCCAGGTCTATTAAAAATAAACTGCTTAGACAATCACAAAGGTTTGAGAGGCAACCAAGAGTAGACGGGGTTAAATGACAAGGTTCATCTGTCACACAGCTCTTCAAGACTGGGAGATGTGGCTATTTCACTTAATGCATAGAAACCAACACAGAGAGTCAAGCAAAATGAAGAAAGGGAGGACTATACTCCAAAAAAAGAACAAAATAAAACCTCAGGAAAAAATCTTAATGAAATGAACATAAGTAATTTACTTGATAAAGAGTTCAAAGTTATGGTCATAAAAATGCTCACTGAACTCAGAAGGAAAATGGATGAAAACAGTGAGAACTTCAACGAAGAAATAGAAGATATAAGAAAGTTCCAAATAGAAGTCACGGAACTGGAGAATGCAATAACTGAACTTAGAAATACAGTAGATGAAGCACAAGAAAGAATAGGGGAACTCAAAGACAGGTCAGAGGAACTCATCCAATCAGAGAATAAGGAAGAAAAAAGAATGAAAATAATGAATATAGCTTAAGGGATTTATGGCACATCAAATGGAATAAAATTCACCTTATAGGAACTCCAGAAGGAGAAGAGAAAAGGGGGCAGAAAACATTTGTAGAAATAATATCTGAAAACTTTTCCTAACCTGGGGAAAGAAACAGACATCCAGATACAGGAAGCCCAGAGAGCTCCAAAGCAGATCAACCTAAAGAGATCCATACCAAGAAATATTAAAATTAAAATGTCAACGTTAAAGATAACAAGGGAATCTTAAAATCACCAAGAGAAATACAACTTGTTATATAACTTGTTATATACAACTTGTTATACAACTTGTTATATAACATCAACCTAAAAAGCTTCTACACAGAAAAATAAACAACAAAATGAAAGGGCAAGCTACAGAATGGGAGAAAATATTTGCAAATCATGTACGTGATAAGGTGTTAATATCCAAAATATATAAGGAACTCATACAATGGCTATATCTGTATCTATATATAGATATATAGATATACATAGATATAGATTTTCAAACAATTCAATTAAAACTTGGGCAGAAGAACTGAATAAAAAATTTTCCAATGAAGACATCCAGATCACCAACAGGTTCATGAAAAGATGCTCTACATCACTAATCACCAGGGAAATGCAAATCAAAACTACAACGAGATATCACCTCAAAGAGACTAAGAGGTAACAAATGTTGACAAGGATGCAGAAAAGGAAACCCTTGTGCACTGTTGGTGGGAATGTAAATTGGTACAGCCGCTATGGTAAACAATATGGAGTCTCCTCAAAAAATTAAAAAGAAAACTACCATACATTAGCAATCCTGCTTTGGGTATATATATATCCAAAGAAAATGAAATCACTATTTCAAAGAGATATCTGCACTCGCACGTTCATTGCAGCATTATTCACAATTGCCGAGAGATGGAAACAACCAAAGTGTCCATACATGGATAAATGGATATAGAAGATATGGTAGGTACATAGATGGAATATTATTCAGCCATGAAAAAGAAGAAAATCCTGCCACTTGCAACAACATTTATGGATCCTTGGGGCATTATGATGAGTGAAATAAGTCAGAGAGAGAAAAATAAATACTGTATGATGTAACTAAATTGTAGACTCTAAAACAGCCAAACCCAGAGAAACAGACAATAGAATGGTTGTTGCTAGGGGTTGGGGTTGGGGGAAATGGGGAGATGTTGACCAAAGGGTAAAATATCCAGTTAGCACATGAATTTCTGGGAATCTAATCTACAGCATGGTGATTGCAGTTAACAGAACTGTATTATATACTTGAAAGTTGCTAAGAGAGATCTTAAATGTTCTCACCAAAAAAAATGCTATTTATGCGAGGTAACGGAGGTGTGTTAACTAGCTCCGCTGTGGTAATCATTTCACAACATGTAACATACCAACAGGTTGTACACCTTAAACTTACACAATGCTATATGTCAATTACATCTCAATAAAGTTAGAAAAAATACAGAAAACAGACTGTTGCATAACATTCAAGCAAAAATACTAGTTTGGGACTGCTTTTTCTTGAATTTAGTCATTGTTCCTTCTTGAATCTGTTTTCTATCACATGATAGCAGACTCATACAGGCAGCTTACTTCTGATCAGGCGCAGCCAAAAAGAAGCAACTGATGGTATATGGAAGTTTAGGGATAAGCTATGAGATTTCTCCCTTTCTTCCTCTACTTTGTGAAGATTCTCCAGCAGCAACTGTGTAACTTCCACGGCTCCAACTCCAATGAGACAGAACTGCTATGGTCTGACATTGATGATCATTTAACCTGGCCCTGGACGCCTTTACAACCCTCTCCTTAACTTTGCCTTTCCAGCATAGGGGTACAAGTAAATTCCTATTCCTACTAATCACTCCATTATCTAGGTGGCCCTTCTTTACTTCTCAGAAGTTTCATCACTGGTGTTCTTAATACCCTGTATTAAATTTATTTGCAAAGACTTGAAACAATTTCTATTTTATTTGTTATGGGCAAATACAGTATAATAAAATTTCCAAATATTAAAAAAATTAGAAGACACATGAAATCTCAAAATGGGGAAATGTTAGCCACGTGTAGGAAGAAAATGTACTAATATTATTGGAGGAGAGAATTCAGGAATTGGAAGATAACACTAATGAGTTTGGAAGGTATAAGACTGTGGAGAAGTTTGAATGGTGGGCTTCATGCCACAGGAAATAGGGAGTGATTCAAAGTTCTATAAAGATTGTGCTCACTTCAGCAGCACATATACAAAGTTTTATAAGATTAATCTGAAAGTGGTAGGCAGTTTGGAGTATGTGATGGAGTGATGTCAAAGAAAAATTGCACCAGATGGTTAAACAGGCAAGGAGTACTTTACTCAAGATGATTCTGTAATAGGGGAGAGACACTGAACTCCGTTCTGCTGAAACAAAAGGCATGGAAGTTTTTAGATGCCAGGATGAGCTGTAGGAAAAATAGTAGAGGATGCTGGGGAAGAGGTTGGTCAATATAATTAGACCATCTCTGTTTGCTTTGGCTCTTATCAAAGTTAGGCTCCTATACTCACCACAGAGACTGGGAACTAGGGGCAATACCTTTCTTGAAGGTTGTATTTCAAAGAGCTGACTCCCAGGTCCTTGAGAAAGACATTTCTGGGTTGGAAAATTATCAAGTGACTAGGAGAAAATTTACATCTCAAAGGGGCAGAGAAAGAATTTATAATTTCAAGCTTCTTAAAGTAAATGTTTTCAGAAAAGGGAGGTTAGGGGCCTATGGTAAAGAAAAATCCTGTCTGAAGTTTAGCCAAACTGAGGGACACATTAAGGCCATCTTGATCAGTAGTTAAAATTAGTATTACCTTCAGGAAGGTTATTTTATAAAGAAAAGCAATGCTTTAGGAACTTTCTCAGAAGAATCAAAAGTAACTGTCTGCTAGTTAGATACAGGTCAGGAATAATGAGAAAGGGCAGTTACAAAGTAAACTCAACTAATGTTCTCTGTGTTGTAGCTTTAATAAAGATGAAATAAGTAGAAAAAAAATAATCCATTGGTACACGGTGAGAGCCAATTGGATGGACTGCCCAATTAGAAATACTTCTTTATTTTCTAGTCATTACCAGTCAAGGATTAACAAACCTACTTTTATTAGATATACTTCTGTCTAGGGATTGAGAAATATCAATTATTTAAACTTAATCACTACTTTATTTCTGTGAGATTTTTAAAAATATACTTTGGGGAAAAGTAATGGAAGAGTGATATAGCACTAAAACATTGAAGTGAATGACATAATAAGATCCTATCTTTCTCAATTTAAGGAGAAAAAAAGGGAGGGCAAAAGAAATGGGCAGAAAGTAAGTTTACCAACCAGTCATTGTGTCAAGTGTTTTCATATATTTATCTAATTTAATACTCACAAAACAATGAGACATAAGGAAGATATTTATCCCATTCCATAGATGAAACTCTATTTACAAAGTAATATATCAACCATTTGTAGAGCTGACCCTTGAATTTAAGGCCTTACGTCTGTGGAAATGCAAGAGCCAAACCCTGCTAATACAAGGTGCTTAGAAGAGGTAGACTTCAGTGAGCAGGAAAATCAGAGCATGCGTGAACTGATGACAAGTTTTGCTGATCTAGCAGCTTTGTGAGATTTGTCTAGATTCAAAGGCCCTTGCTCTACTAAACCATCAAATTAGAGGTGGTCTCCTTCTGAAACAACCAATATTTGCAGAGCTATTCAGACTTTGGGTCATGGTATTTTTTCAAGGATTAACTATTATCACTGGCTTTTCAAATTTTAACTTTAGAAAGTCCTTGTTTTTGTTGGAAGCAATGTTAAATTTTGATGCAGTTGTTTGCAGGGATGAAACTTGGTCGCCCTCTGGAGGCTATTCTCAGGTCCGACTAGCATACCTTAATTTTGAGAAAGAAGTCAGGTCTTAACAATTTAACAAGTCATTTTAAATGTGTGGAAATTATGTATATACATTATACTTTTTTAGAAGTTACAAAACATTGAGTTCAAAATGCTCAAAATATTTTAAAATGCTGAATTAAATGATTTATGGCATAGCATGTTTTGAATTCCTGTTCTCCCTTTGGAAATGGAGATGGTCATCATTCTCCTTTTATCATGCAATATCTATACTGGGACTAAAACCGTTATTTTTTCCTCCCCTATTATAGGAACACATGGGCAATTAGTTCTATAAAATGAATAATAAAACATATGACACAATACTATACACTCAATTACTACCAAGATCTTCCATTTTAAGTTTAAAAAAAAAATCTCTAAATTTCCAATTAAAAAATTTTTTTTTCTTTCTCTCAGAGACAAAACATCAGAGCTTACAAGAACCCTTAAAAACAGAATGGCTCAAAGGATAAAAATGTTTTGCTCCCTAGTTCATTCTTGTTCAGTTTTCTTGTAGAAGGTGTATTGTACCAGTTAGTGTAAATTATACAAGCAAAGTTCTTGCCATATATTGGTGGCAGCTTTTCTACATAAAGTAAGCAGTTAAGGGGCTTCCCTGGTGGCGCAGTGGTTAAGAATCCACCTGCCAATGCAGGGGACACGGGTTCCAGCCCTGGTTCCCGAAGATCCCACATGCCGCCGAGCAACTAAGCCCATGTGCTGCTACTGAGCCTGCGCTCTAGAGTCCGTGTGCCACAACTATTGAGCCTGCGCTCTAGAGCCCATGCGCCACAACTACTGAAGCCCGCACACCTAGAGCCCATGCTCCGCAACGAGAAGCCACCGTGATGAGAAGCCCGCACACTGCAACAAAGAGTAGCCCCCACTCTCCGCAACTAGAGAAAGCTCGCGTGCAGCAACGAAGACCCAACACAGAGCCAAAAATAAATAAATAAATAAATTTTTTTAAAAAAAGTAAGCAGTTATGAGCTGCTATAAACCTACTGTTTCTTTACTTGATTTAATGAATTTAATTCTTTAAATAACTGAGCAAGTAGAGAATTTAGACTCAGCCATTATTAGAGGTACCTT